>NW_027665531.1:0-53490 GCF_963924005.1 Protomyctophum bolini
CTCTCTCTCTCTCTCTCTCTGTGTGGTACCCTCTCTCTCTCTCTCTGTGGTACCCTCTCTCTCTCTCTCTCTGTGTGGTACCCTCTCTCTCTCTCTCTCTGTGGTACCCTAACACGTTTCCTCCTCATTGTCTGCACCGTGACCACACTCCACTTACAGAAACACTGTCACATGTTCTTAATGGCTGCTATGTATATAAGGGAATGTACAGTGCTAGGCACGACAGAATTGTTGACCTATTAGCTATAATAAGTTCATATGTTTCATCAGCCGCCAAAATGTATAAGCACTCACGTGTTTCAACTGCCATGTTCATGTACAATTATGAAAATGATGCTTTTCCAGATGTCACACTAATACACCAGATATTGTTGTTGTTGATGAGGACAGTAGAGAAGTGACCATTTTGGAAGTGGCATCATGTACATTTGACCACAGTCTGGAAGAGGCATTCCTTACCAAGGTGCTTAAGTACTAGCGTCTTAAGGATGCTATTATACAGCTTGGCTACAGATGTAAACTACTTGTGTTCATATTTGGAAGCCTCTGTAATGTCCACAAATCAGTGGTGAGGGACCTGCAGATTGCAGGCGTGCCCAATAAGCCGAGAGCTGATCAGGCATCGGCAAAACTCTGTTCAGTGTCTGCAATAATTGTCAGTCGACCATATATGGAGAAGGCGATGCTTTCTGTACCCGTGATCTGGATCCTGAAGCACTTGTTGTAGAGTTTTCCCAAGTTTGTGCATCCACTATTGTTTGTGTTCAAGAAATGTCTTGTAAAATGTGAATACAAATAATAATAATAATAATAATAATAATAATAAACTTTATTTGTATAGCACCTTTCATACATAAATGTAGCGCAAAGTGCTTCACAGGGCAAAAATAGAATACAATAAAAATAAGTAGTTAAAATGATAAAACAATGGCAAAGAACAAAATTGAATATAAGAACATAAAATAAATAAAAACAAATAAAAACAAATAAAATAATAATAAAAACACCACATGCAGCAAATCAGTCAGGGCAGGGTGGGAACGTGCAAATTAAAACTCAATTAAAAGCAATGTTGTAGAAGTGGGTCTTGAGCTGAGCTTTAAAAATGTCTACAGAGGCTGCCTGACGAAGGTACAGTGGGAGTTTGTTCCATGCCGACGGCCCATAGAAGCAAAAAGCTGCTTCCCCGTATTTTTTAGTTGCCATTTTTTTCGGCAGCGCGAGCAGGCCAGCAGTGGAAGACCTTAGGGGGCGGTTTGGGACATATTTAGGCAGGCAGTCATTTAGGTAGGAAGGTGCGAGGCCATTGAGAGCTTTATAGACAAGTAAAAGAATTTTAAAATCAATCCTAAAAACAACCGGAAGCCAGTGCAGTGATGCCAAAACTGGAGTAATATGTTCTCTCATCTTAGTTCTAGTTAAAACTCTGGCTGCTGCATTTTGGACGAGTTGTAATCTGTCAGTTGTTTTCTTAGGCAGTCCTGAATAAAGTGCATTGCAGTAGTCAAGCCGAGAGAAAACGAAGGCGTGGATTAGCGTTTTTGCATCGTCCAAGGACAAATAGGCTCTGATTCGTGCAATATTTCTAAGGTGAAAAAAGGCAATCTTGGTAACATGATTAATGTGAGAATTAAAATTCAATTCAGAATCAATAATAAAGATGTTGTGTGTGTGTGTGTGTGTGTGTGTGTGTGTGTGTGTGTGTGTGCAGTGCACGGACCTGGAGGACTGCAGCGACTGGGTCTCCTCTCTGGAGGACGAAGCTTCTAAAGCCCTGAAGAAGAGTCTGGACTCCAGCAGCACCAGCGTGTGGGGAGCGTCCACCGAGAGGAACCAGAGATCTGGTGAGTTTAGGAGCGTCCACCGAGAGGATCCAGAGATCTGGTGAGTTTAGAAACCTCCACCGAGAGGAACCACCCATCTGGTGAGTATAGGATCGTCCACCGAGAGGAACCAGAGATCTGGTGAGTTTAGAAACCTCCACCGAGAGGAACCACCCATCTGGTGAGTATAGGAGCGTCCACCGAGAGGAACCAGATATCTGGTGAGTTTAGGAACCTCCACCGAGAGGAACCAGAGATCTGGTGAGTTTAGGAGCGTCCACCGAGAGGAACCAGAGATCTGGTGAATATAGGAACGTCCACCGAGAGGAACCAGAGATCTGGTGAATATAGGAACGTCCACCGAGAGACTAAAATGTGTTTTTGGCCTTGATGCCGTCGTAATGACAGTTTTTACACTTGCTGAAAAATAGCCGATCTGCAAGCTCACAACGCGTCGCGCTGTGAGCTTGTAGATCGGCTATTTTTCAGCATGCAACCAATTGTAAAATGACTTGTACTGGATCTCTAGTCCACCACTAGTCCCTTCCTAGTGGATCTCTAGTCCACTAGTCCCTTCCTAGTGGATCTCTAGTCCACTAGTCCCTTCCTAGTGGATCTCTTGTCCACTAGTCCCTTCCTAGTGGATCTCTAGTCCACTAGTCCCTTCCTAGTGGATCTCTAGTCCACTAGTCCCTTCCTAGTGGATCTCTAGTCCACTAGTCCCTTCCTAGTGGATCTCTTGTCCACTAGTCCCTTCCTAGTGGATCTCTAGTCCACTAGTCCCTTCCTAGTGGATCTCTTGTCCACTAGTCCCTTCCTAGTGGATCTCTTGTCCACTAGTCCCTTCCTAGTGGATCTCTTGTCCACTAGTCCCTTCCTAGTGGATCTCTTGTCCACTAGTCCCTTCCTAGTGGATCTCTTGTCCACTAGTCCCTTCCTAGTGGATCTCTTGTCCACTAGTCCCTTCCTAGTGGATCTCTTGTCCACTAGTCCCTTCCTAGTGGATCTCTTGTCCACTAGTCCCTTCCTAGTGGATCTCTTGTCCACCACTAGTCCCTTCCTAGTGGATCTCTTGTCCACTAGTCCCTTCCTAGTGGATCTCTTGTCCACTAGTCCCTTCCTAGTGGATCTCTTGTCCACTAGTCCCTTCCTAGTGGATCTCTTGTCCACTAGTCCCTTCCTAGTGGATCTCTTGTCCACTAGTCCCTTCCTAGTGGATCTCTTGTCCACTAGTCCCTTCCTAGTGGATCTCTTGTCCACCACTAGTCCCTTCCTAGTGGATCTCTTGTCCACTAGTCCCTTCCTAGTGGATCTCTTGTCCACTAGTCCCTTCCTAGTGGATCTCTTGTCCACTAGTCCCTTCCTAACATTTTAGTCTAGTTAAAATTTTTCGACGGAATTGTCAGTATATTTAGTCTTAGTTTTAAGTCACCGTAGCTTCAGTTTTCATTTAGTTTCCATTTAGTTTTCATCAGTGAAAAAAAGGCAGTCGACGAAAAAAGTTAGTTTGAAAAAAGTCTTTAGTTTTAGTCGACGAAATCAACACTGGGGTCGGGTCGGGCCTGGTCGGGTTCTAATCAACGCTGGGGTCGGGTCGGGCCTGGTCGGGTTGGGGCAGAGTTGGAGAACTCTAACAGGGAACCATCTCGTCCTCTCCACAATGATGTTGACTCATTAGTGAATGAGTTCATGGTTATCATCTCTCTGATCTGATGATATCTTCTTCTCCATCTTCATCATCTCTCCTCAGGTCCGACTGACGCGGGGACAACAGGAAGTACTCTGAAGAGCAGCCTGGTGTCTCTGAGCGACCTCAGTGACTCTGAGGACATCTGAGGGACATCTAGGAAATTATCTAGCTCGTTTTTTTATTGATATCGAGCTTGCTCAGTTAAGCCCGGATGTCACTTTAAAACCGTACTGTAGTTTCCCCGGACAGCGCTGGTTGGCAGGTATCAATACACTTTCAGACCCACATGGTGTACTCGATAAGCCCAAAGCTTATCGATACCGGGTACTGGATGAGCCCAAAGCTTATCGATACCGGGTACTGGATGAGCCCAAAGCTTATCGATACCGGGTACTGGATAAGCCCAAAGCTTATCGATACCGGGTACTGGATAAGCCCAAAGCTTATTGATACCGGGTACTGGATAAGCCCAAAGCTTATTGATACCGGGTACTGGATAAGCCCAAAGCTTATCGATACCGGGTACTGGATAAGCCCAAAGCTTATTGATACCGGGTACTCTATAAGCCCAAAGCTTATCGATACCGGGTACTGGATAAGCCCAAAGCTTATCGATACCGGGTACTCTATAAGCCCAAAGCTTATCGATACCGGGTACTGGATGAGCCCAAAGCTTATTGATACCGGGTACTGGATGAGCCCAAAGCTTATCGATACCGGGTACTGGATAAGCCCAAAGCTTATCGATACCGGGTACTGGATAAGCCCAAAGCTTATCGATACCGGGTACTCTATAAGCCCAAAGCTTATTGATACCGGGTACTCTATAAGCCCAAAGCTTATCGATACCGGGTACTCTATAAGCCCAAAGCTTATTGATACCGGGTACTGGATGAGCCCAAAGCTTATCGATACCGGGTACTCCATAAGCTTGTTATGGGGTTTTTCCCCAGGTATGGGTTATGGAGGGTTTTCTTCCAGGTATGGGTTCTGGAGCTCCATGGACATCTGGCGGTGACTGTGATTGGTCAATTGAATACTGTATTGGTCATCAATGTAAACCGAGGTACAGACTAGTCAGACATTAATGCTAAAAGGATAACACAATACTATATATAATATAGAGCGCGCAAGTAACGGTGTCTGTCGAGTGCGTATGTCGCCGTTTGATGCGTACGTGCCGTGCCAGCGTGTGACGTAATGACTACGTTGTGCTTGATATGGCAGTTAATATTATTATCATTATTATTATTATTAGGGATGTCCCAAACACGTTAGTTATGCTCCCGATCCGATTCCGATCATTTGATTTTGAGAAAAATGCCGGTACTGATTTTTCCCGATCTGATATTTATATTTTTATACAACACTCATGACGTGTCACAATAGTGCACCAAAACAATTGATTGATTACAACAACAACAACAACAATAATAATAAAAAGAATATACAAATACTGCTGTAGGAATATAACATTTCTTTGTACCATTATCTGTTATAGAGCACTGAAGTCTGACAATAACGCAGAGAAAGCTTGTTTATTTTTGGGCCACGACGCTTACATGAAACAGTTTTAAGATGAGCCTCATGTTATTCTCCATAGAGAAGAACCAGGGGATGAGCGAGTGACGTCAGGCCTTCGGCTGCCTGATTATGGCAAAACATGGGCTCCATATTGAGATCTTAATTCATTAAAAGTTAAAGTGAATCATATTTTCCCATCCAGCCACGAAGCAGTAGGCTTACACGTGCCGGCTTACTGCATTGCATTGTTGTCTATGTGAGAAATGTAAATGTCACTCTAGTCTATAGTCTGTTGCCTTTAGAACTGAAGTCAAGTTAAAACTCTTATGGTGTTTTTAAAAACACCATAAGAGTGTTTCCACACTCACTCCAGAGGGCCACTATAGTTCCACACTCACTCCAGAGGGCCACTATAGTTCCACACTCACTCCAGAGGGCCACTATAGTTCCACACTCACTCCAGAGGGCCACTATAGTTCCACACTCACTCCAGAGGGCCACTATAGTTCCACACTCACTCCAGAGGCCCACTATAGTTCCACACTCACTCCAGAGGGCCACTATAGTTCCACACTCACTCCAGAGGGCCACTATAGTTCCACACTCACTCCAGAGGCCCACTATAGTTCCACACTCACTCCAGAGGGCCGCTATAGTTCCACACTCACTCCAGAGGGCCGCTATAGTTCCACACTCACTCCAGAGGGCCGCTATAGTTCCACACTCACTCCAGAGGGCCGCTATAGTTCCACACTCACTCCAGAGGGCCGCTATAGTTCCACACTCACTCCAGAGGGCCGCTATAGTTCCACACTCACTCCAGAGGGCCACTATAGTTCCACACTCACTCCAGAGGGCCACTATAGTTCCACACTCACTCCAGAGGGCCACATTGCATACTGTCGTAGAGCAAAAATAGCCGATCTACAAGCTCAAAGTGCGTCGCGAGCTTGTAGATCAGCTATTCTTTGCTATTATTTGAATAGAAATCCTGAATTATTTCTTAATTTCTAAATGCATTTATTTATACTTATATTAACTTTGCGAACTAAATCCAAATATATTGGACACAAAAAAGACTAACATTTTAATACTAGTCATTAAAGAGCTGGAGAGACAGGAATATTCCCATTACTGAACACTTAACACTATAGCAATTATTACTGTCACAATAGCTTTGTAATGCTACTGATGTTATGTTAGACTATATTTACATCAATATGTCTGGGTCCCCACCTACTCGCTCAGGGTTGACGTGTCACACCTGCAGTGATGGGAGGGGCACCAAAATGTGGTGTTTTGATTGGTTAATGGGGGCACTCCCTTAGTATAAAAGTGTATGTTTTGTGTACACATGACCTGATGAAGATCAAATAGATCGAAACGTTGTCAGTATTTCAATAAAGAACGTCTTTCTTATACCTGTGGTGTGCGGGCTCCATCCAATACCTACACCAGTTGTGATGCAACAGAGTTTGCTGTGACCGTTGGGGTGTGTGTGGGTGGTGTGGTCTTTGCCAAGACGGTGGATTGTGGTCCTGCTGTTATTTTTCATGTTGGTGTTTCTCTATATCTTTTCGTCCTGGGCATGACGTTAAACTGTTCCGTTCGAGAGGACCGGCGACCCTCGAATGTAAACAGCCACGAAAGGAGTTGTTATTTAGGGCTGTGTCGACCAATTTGGTGTGACGTGATCGGCTCCAGCTTGAGCAGGCATACTCTGCTGTAGAGAAAGACAGGGCCATGGCAGTTGCACGGATTGTTTGTGGGTCTGCGCCCCACTTGGAGTTCACTAGTTTTCACAGGATGTTATTGTGGGTGTTGTGATGTGTTTTTTGAAGAAGAGTGTCCTGTCCAGTGTAACTCCAAGATACATGGGGTGGGTATGGTTGGAGAGTTTGTGACCATCCCAAGTGACGCTCGGTTATATTTTTCACGTCTCGGTTCCTCAGGTGGAAGCTGAATGTTGGGAATGGAAAAAGTTGGAAAAAATGACAAAAACGATGGGTTATAGCCCAGGTTTTTTGAAATTTTGGAAAAAAAAGTTAGCCTCGTTTCTCATCATTTTGGACTGTGGGCTATAGCCCATATCGTACGGCATACTATAGCGCGCCGTTTTTCATCATTTTTGAGGATTTTAAAAAAATGACGAAATGACAAAAACGATGGGTTATAGCCCATGTTTTTTGAAATTTGGAAAAAAAAAGTTATCCTCGTTTCTCATCATTTTGGACCATGGGCTATAGCCCATATCGTACGGCATACTATAGCGCGCCGTTTTTCATCATTTTTGAGGATTTGAAAAAAATGACGAAATGACAAAAACGATAGATTTTGGCCCATGTTTTTTGAAATTTGGAAAAAAAAAGTTATCCTCGTTTCTCATCATTTTGGACCATGGGCTATAGCCCATATCGTACGGCATACTATAGCGCGCCGTTTTTCATCATTTTT
This sequence comes from Protomyctophum bolini, assembly GCF_963924005.1. Taxonomy (NCBI): domain Eukaryota; kingdom Metazoa; phylum Chordata; class Actinopteri; order Myctophiformes; family Myctophidae; genus Protomyctophum; species Protomyctophum bolini. Next base: position 7,492 of record NW_027665531.1, read on the forward strand.
GAGGATTTGAAAAAAATTACGAAATGACAAAAACGATGGGTTATAGCCCATGTTTTTTTTATTTTTGAAAAAAAAAGTTATCCTCGTTTCTCATCATTTTGGACCATGGGCTATAGCCCATATCGTACGGCATACTATAGCGCGCCGTTTTTCATCATTTTTGAGGATTTGAAAAAAATGACGAAATGACAAAAACGATGGGTTATAGCCCATGTTTTTTGAAATTTTGAAAAAAAAAGTTATCCTCGTTTCTCATCATTTTGGACCATGGGCTATAGCCCATATCGTACGGCATACTATAGCGCGCCGTTTTTCATCATTTTTGAGGATTTGAAAAAAATTACGAAATGACAAAAACGATGGGTTATAGCCCATGTTTTTTGAAATTTTGAAAAAAAAAGTTAGCCTCGTTTCTCATCATTTTGGACCATAGGCTATAGCCCATATCGTACGGCATACTATAGCGCGCCGTTTTTCATCATTTTTGAGGATTTGAAAAAAATGACGAAATGACAAAAACGATGGGTTATAGCCCATGTTTTATTAAATTTTGAAAAAAAAAGTTATCCTCGTTTCTCATCATTTTGGACCATGGGCTATAGCCCATATCGTACGGCATACTATAGCGCACCGTTTTTCATCATTTTTGAGGATTTGAAAAAAATGACGAAATGACAAAAACGATGGGTTATAGCCCATGTTTTTTGAAATTTTGAAAAAAAAAGTTATCCTCGTTTCTCATCATTTTGGACCATAGGCTATAGCCCATATCGTACGGCATACTATAGCGCGCCGTTTTTCATAATTTTTGAGGATTTGAAAAAAATGACGAAATGACAAAAACGATGGGTTATAGCCCATGTTTTTTGAAATTTGGGAAAAAAAAGTTATCCTCGTTTCTCATCATTTTGGACCATGGGCTATAGCCCATATCGTACGGCATACTATAGCGCGCCGTTTTTCATCATTTTTGAGGATTTGAAAAAAATGACGAAATGACAAAAACGATGGGTTATAGCCCATGTTTTTTTTAAATTTTGAAAAAAAAAGTTATCCTCGTTTCTCATCATTTTGGACCATGGGCTATAGCCCATATCGTACGGCATAATATAGCGCGCCGTTTTTCATCATTTTTGAGGATTTGAAAAAAATTACGAAATGACAAAAACGATGGGTTATAGCCCATGTTTTTTTTTAATTTTGAAAAAAAAAAGTTATCCTCGTTTCTCATCATTTTGGACCATGGGCTATAGCCCATATCGTACGGCATACTATAGCGCGCCGTTTTTCATCATTTTTGAGGATTTGAAAAAAATGACGAAATGACAAAAACGATGGGTTATAGCCCATGTTTTTTTAAATTAAAAAAAAAAAAGTTATCCTCGTTTCTCATCATTTTGGACCATGGGCTATAGCCCATATCGTACGGCATACTATAGCGCGCCGTTTTTCATCATTTTTGAGGATTTGAAAAAAATGACGAAATGACAAAAACGATGGGTTATAGCCCATGTTTTTTGAAATTTGGAAAAAAATTGTTATCCTCGTTTCTCATCATTTTGGACCATGGGCTATAGCCCATATCGTACGGCATACTATAGCGCGCCGTTTTTCATCATTTTTGAGGATTTGAAAAAAATGACGAAATGACAAAAACGATGGGTTATAGCCCATGTTTTTTTTAATTTTGAAAAAAAAAAGTTATCCTCGTTTCTCATCATTTTGGACCATGGGCTATAGCCCATATCGTACGGCATACTATAGCGCGCCGTTTTTCATCATTTTTGAGGATTTTAAAAAAATGACGAAATGACAAAAACGATGGGTTATAGCCCATGTTTTTTGAAATTTTGAAAAAAAAAGTTATCCTCGTTTCTCATCATTTTGGACCATGGGCTATAGCCCATATCGTACGGCATACTATAGCGCGCCGTTTTTCATCATTTTTGAGGATTTGAAAAAAATGACGAAATGACAAAAACGATGGGTTATAGCCCATGTTTTTTGAAATTTGGAGAAAAAAAAGTTATCCTCGTTTCTCATCATTTTGGACCATGGGCTATAGCCCATATCGTACGGCATACTATAGCGCGCCGTTTTTCATCATTTTTGAGGATTTGAAAAAAATGACGAAATGACCAAAACGATGGGTTATAGCCCATGTTTTTTGAAATTTTGAAAAAAAAAGTTATCCTCGTTTCTCATCATTTTGGACCATGGGCTATAGCCCATATCGTACGGCACACTATAGCGCGCTGTTTTTCATCATTTTTGAGGATTTGAAAAAAATGACAAAAACGATGGGTTATAGCCCATGTTTTTTTAAATTTTGAAAAAAAAAAGTTATCCTCGTTTCTCATCATTTTGGACCATGGGCTATAGCCCATATCGTACGGCATACTATAGCGCGCCGTTTTTCATCATTTTTGAGGATTTGAAAAAAATTACGAAATGACAAAAACGATGGGTTATAGCCCATGTTTTTTGAAATTTGGGAAAAAAAAGTTATGCTCGTTTCTCATCATTTTGGACCGTGGGCTATAGCCCATATCGTACGGCATACTATGGCACGCCGTTTTTCATCATTTTTGAGGATTTGGAAAAAATGAAAAAAAACGATGGGTTATAGCCCATGTTTTTTGATATTTAAAAAAAAAAAGTTAGCCTCGTTTCTCATCATTTTGGACCATGGGCTATAGCCCATATCGTACGGCATACTATAGCGCGCCGTTTTTCATCATTTTTGAGGATTTGAAAAAAATGACGAAATGACAAAAACGATGGGTTATAGCCCATGTTTTTGAAATTTTGAAAAAAAAAGTTATCCTCGTTTCTCATCATTTTGGACCATGGGCTATAGCCCATATCGTACGGCATACTATAGCGCGCCATTTTTCATCATTTTTGAGGATTTGAAAAAAATGACGAAATGACAAAAACGATGGGTTATAGCCCATGTTTTTTTAAATTAAAAAAAAAAAGTTATCCTCGTTTCTCATCATTTTGGACCATGGGCTATAGCCCATATCGTACGGCATACTATAGCGCGCCGTTTTTCATCATTTTTGAGGATTTGAAAAAAATGACGAAATGACAAAAACGATGGGTTATAGCCCATGTTTTTTGAAATTTGGAGAAAAAAAAGTTATCCTCGTTTCTCATCATTTTGGACCATGGGCTATAGCCCATATCGTACGGCATACTATAGCGCGCCGTTTTTCATCATTTTTGAGGATTTGAAAAAAATTACGAAATGACAAAAACGATGGGTTATAGCCCATGTTTTTTGAAATTTTGAAAAAAAAAGTTATCCTCGTTTCTCATCATTTTGGACCATGGGCTATAGCCCATATCGTACGGCATACTATAGCGCGCCGTTTTTCATCATTTTTGAGGATTTGAAAAAAATGACGAAATGACAAAAACGATGGGTTATAGCCCATGTTTTTTGAAATTTTGAAAAAAAAAGTTATCCTCGTTTCTCATCATTTTGGAACATGGGCTATAGCCCATATCGTACGGCATACTATAGCGCGCCGTTTTTCATCATTTTTGAGGATTTGAAAAAAATGACGAAATGACAAAAACGATGGGTTATAGCCCATGTTTTTTGAAATTTGGAAAAAAAAAGTTATCCTCGTTTCTCATCATTTTGGACCATGGGCTATAGCCCATATCGTACGGCATACTATAGCGCGCCGTTTTTCATCATTTTTGAGGATTTGAAAAAAATGACGAAATGACAAAAACGATGGGTTATAGCCCATGTTTTTTGAAATTTGGAAAAAAAAAGTTATCCTCGTTTCTCATCATTTTGGACCATGGGCTATAGCCCATATCGTACGGCATACTATAGCGCGCCGTTTTTCATCATTTTTGAGGATTTGAAAAAAATTACGAAATGACAAAAACGATGGGTTATAGCCCATGTTTTTTTTATTTTTGAAAAAAAAAGTTATCCTCGTTTCTCATCATTTTGGACCATGGGCTATAGCCCATATCGTACGGCATACTATAGTGCGCCGTTTTTCATCATTTTTGAGGATTTGAAAAAAATGACGAAATGACAAAAACGATGGGTTATAGCCCATGTTTTTTGAAATTTTGAAAAAAAAAGTTATCCTCGTTTCTCATCATTTTGGACCATGGGCTATAGCCCATATCGTACGGCATACTATAGCGCGCCGTTTTTCATCATTTTTGAGGATTTGAAAAAAATGACGAAATGACAAAAACGATGGGTTATAGCCCATGTTTTTTGAAATTTTGAAAAAAAAAGTTATCCTCGTTTCTCATCATTTTGGAACATGGGCTATAGCCCATATCGTACGGCATACTATAGCGCGCCGTTTTTCATCATTTTTGAGGATTTGAAAAAAATGACGAAATGACAAAAACGATGGGTTATAGCCCATGTTTTTTGAAATTTGGAAAAAAAAAGTTATCCTCGTTTCTCATCATTTTGGACCATGGGCTATAGCCCATATCGTACGGCATACTATAGCGCGCCGTTTTTCATCATTTTTGAGGATTTGAAAAAAATGACGAAATGACAAAAACGATGGGTTATAGCCCATGTTTTTTGAAATTTGGAAAAAAAAAGTTATCCTCGTTTCTCATCATTTTGGACCATGGGCTATAGCCCATATCGTACGGCATACTATAGCGCGCCGTTTTTCATCATTTTTGAGGATTTGAAAAAAATTACGAAATGACAAAAACGATGGGTTATAGCCCATGTTTTTTTTATTTTTGAAAAAAAAAGTTATCCTCGTTTCTCATCATTTTGGACCATGGGCTATAGCCCATATCGTACGGCATACTATAGTGCGCCGTTTTTCATCATTTTTGAGGATTTGAAAAAAATGACGAAATGACAAAAACGATGGGTTATAGCCCATGTTTTTTGAAATTTTGAAAAAAAAAGTTATCCTCGTTTCTCATCATTTTGGACCATGGGCTATAGCCCATATCGTACGGCATACTATAGCGCGCCGTTTTTCATCATTTTTGAGGATTTGAAAAAAATTACGAAATGACAAAAACGATGGGTTATAGCCCATGTTTTTTGAAATTTTGAAAAAAAAAGTTAGCCTCGTTTCTCATCATTTTGGACCATAGGCTATAGCCCATATCGTACGGCATACTATAGCGCGCCGTTTTTCATCATTTTTGAGGATTTGAAAAAAATGACGAAATGACAAAAACGATGGGTTATAGCCCATGTTTTTTGAAATTTTGAAAAAAAAAGTTATCCTCGTTTCTCATCATTTTGGACCATGGGCTATAGCCCATATCGTACGGCATACTATAGCGCACCGTTTTTCATCATTTTTGAGGATTTGAAAAAAATGACGAAATGACAAAAACGATGGGTTATAGCCCATGTTTTTTGAAATTTTGAAAAAAAAAGTTATCCTCGTTTCTCATCATTTTGGACCATAGGCTATAGCCCATATCGTACGGCATACTATAGCGCGCCGTTTTTCATAATTTTTGAGGATTTGAAAAAAATGACGAAATGACAAAAACGATGGGTTATAGCCCATGTTTTTTGAAATTTGGGAAAAAAAAGTTATCCTCGTTTCTCATCATTTTGGACCATGGGCTATAGCCCATATCGTACGGCATACTATAGCGCGCCGTTTTTCTTCATTTTTGAGGATTTGAAAAAAATGACGAAATGACAAAAACGATGGGTTATAGCCCTTGTTTTTTTAAATTTTGAAAAAAAAAGTTATCCTCGTTTCTCATCATTTTGGACCATGGGCTATAGCCCATATCGTACGGCATACTATAGCGCGCCGTTTTTCATCATTTTTGAGGATTTGAAAAAAATGACGAAATGACAAAAACGATGGGTTATAGCCCATGTTTTTTTTTAATTTTGAAAAAAAAAAGTTATCCTCGTTTCTCATCATTTTGGACCATGGGCTATAGCCCATATCGTACGGCATACTATAGCGCGCCGTTTTTCATCATTTTTGAGGATTTGAAAAAAATGACGAAATGACAAAAACGATGGGTTATAGCCCATGTTTTTTTTTAATTTTGAAAAAAAAAAGTTATCCTCGTTTCTCATCATTTTGGACCATGGGCTATAGCCCATATCGTACGGCATACTATAGCGCGCCGTTTTTCATCATTTTTGAGGATTTGAAAAAAATGACGAAATGACAAAAACGATGGGTTATAGCCCATGTTTTTTTTAATTTTGAAAAAAAAAAGTTATCCTCGTTTCTCATCATTTTGGACCATGGGCTATAGCCCATATCGTACGGCATACTATAGCGCGCCGTTTTTCATCATTTTTGAGGATTTAAAAAAAATGACGAAATGACAAAAACGATGGGTTATAGCCCATGTTTTTTGAAATTTTGAAAAAAAAAGTTATCCTCGTTTCTCATCATTTTGGACCATGGGCTATAGCCCATATCGTACGGCATACTATAGCGCGCCGTTTTTCATCATTTTTGAGGATTTGAAAAAAATGACGAAATGACAAAAACGATGGGTTATAGCCCATGTTTTTTGAAATTTGGAAAAAAAAAGTTATCCTCGTTTCTCATCATTTTGGACCATGGGCTATAGCCCATATCGTACGGCATACTATAGCGCGCCGTTTTTCATCATTTTTGAGGATTTGAAAAAAATGACGAAATGACAAAAACGATGGGTTATAGCCCATGTTTTTTGAAATTTGGAGAAAGAAAAGTTATCCTCGTTTCTCATCATTTTGGACCATGGGCTATAGCCCATATCGTACGGCATACTATAGCGCGCCGTTTTTCATCATTTTTGAGGATTTGAAAAAAATGACGAAATGACAAAAACGATGGGTTATAGCCCATGTTTTTTGAAATTTTGGAAAAAAAAGTTATCCTCGTTTCTCATCATTTTGGACCATGGGCTATAGCCCATATCGTACGGCACACTATAGCGCGCTGTTTTTCATCATTTTTGAGGATTTGAAAAAAATGACAAAAACGATGGGTTATAGCCCATGTTTTTTTAAATTTTGAAAAAAAAAAGTTATCCTCGTTTCTCATCATTTTGGACCATGGGCTATAGCCCATATCGTACGGCATACTATAGCGCGCCGTTTTTCATCATTTTTGAGGATTTGAAAAAAATTACGAAATGACAAAAACGATGGGTTATAGCCCATGTTTTTTGAAATTTGGGAAAAAAAAGTTATGCTCGTTTCTCATCATTTTGGACCGTGGGCTATAGCCCATATCGTACGGCATACTATGGCACGCCGTTTTTCATCATTTTTGAGGATTTGGAAAAAATGAAAAAAAACGATGGGTTATAGCCCATGTTTTTTGATATTTAAAAAAAAAAAGTTAGCCTCGTTTCTCATCATTTTGGACCATGGGCTATAGCCCATATCGTACGGCATACTATAGCGCGCCGTTTTTCATCATTTTTGAGGATTTGAAAAAAATGACGAAATGACAAAAACGATGGGTTATAGCCCATGTTTTTGAAATTTTGAAAAAAAAAGTTATCCTCGTTTCTCATCATTTTGGACCATGGGCTATAGCCCATATCGTACGGCATACTATAGCGCGCCATTTTTCATCATTTTTGAGGATTTGAAAAAAATGACGAAATGACAAAAACGATGGGTTATAGCCCATGTTTTTTTTTAATTTTGAAAAAAAAAAGTTATCCTCGTTTCTCATCATTTTGGACCATGGGCTATAGCCCATATCGTACGGCATACTATAGCGCGCCGTTTTTCATCATTTTTGAGGATTTGAAAAAAATGACGAAATGACAAAAACGATGGGTTATAGCCCATGTTTTTTTTTAATTTTGAAAAAAAAAAGTTATCCTCGTTTCTCATCATTTTGGACCATGGGCTATAGCCCATATCGTACGGCATACTATAGCGCGCCGTTTTTCATCATTTTTGAGGATTTGAAAAAAATGACGAAATGACAAAAACGATGGGTTATAGCCCATGTTTTTTTTTAATTTTGAAAAAAAAAAGTTATCCTCGTTTCTCATCATTTTGGACCATGGGCTATAGCCCATATCGTACGGCATACTATAGCGCGCCATTTTTCATCATTTTTGAGGATTTGAAAAAAATGACGAAATGACAAAAACGATGGGTTATAGCCCATGTTTTTTTTTTAATTTTGAAAAAAAAAAGTTATCCTCGTTTCTCATCATTTTGGACCATGGGCTATAGCCCATATCGTACGGCATACTATAGCGCGCCGTTTTTCATCATTTTTGAGGATTTGAAAAAAATGACGAAATGACAAAAACGATGGGTTATAGCCCATGTTTTTTTTTAATTTTGAAAAAAAAAAGTTATCCTCGTTTCTCATCATTTTGGACCATGGGCTATAGCCCATATCGTACGGCATACTATAGCGCGCCGTTTTTCATCATTTTTGAGGATTTGAAAAAAATGACGAAATGACAAAAACGATGGGTTATAGCCCATGTTTTTTTTTAATTTTGAAAAAAAAAAGTTATCCTCGTTTCTCATCATTTTGGACCATGGGCTATAGCCCATATCGTACGGCATACTATAGCGCGCCGTTTTTCATCATTTTTGAGGATTTGAAAAAAATGACGAAATGACAAAAACGATGGGTTATAGCCCATGTTTTTTTTAATTTTGAAAAAAAAAAGTTATCCTCGTTTCTCATCATTTTGGACCATGGGCTATAGCCCATATCGTACGGCATACTATAGCGCGCCGTTTTTCATCATTTTTGAGGATTTAAAAAAAATGACGAAATGACAAAAACGATGGGTTATAGCCCATGTTTTTTGAAATTTTGAAAAAAAAAGTTATCCTCGTTTCTCATCATTTTGGACCATGGGCTATAGCCCATATCGTACGGCATACTATAGCGCGCCGTTTTTCATCATTTTTGAGGATTTGAAAAAAATGACGAAATGACAAAAACGATGGGTTATAGCCCATGTTTTTTGAAATTTGGAAAAAAAAAGTTATCCTCGTTTCTCATCATTTTGGACCATGGGCTATAGCCCATATCGTACGGCATACTATAGCGCGCCGTTTTTCATCATTTTTGAGGATTTGAAAAAAATGACGAAATGACAAAAACGATGGGTTATAGCCCATGTTTTTTGAAATTTGGAGAAAGAAAAGTTATCCTCGTTTCTCATCATTTTGGACCATGGGCTATAGCCCATATCGTACGGCATACTATAGCGCGCCGTTTTTCATCATTTTTGAGGATTTGAAAAAAATGACGAAATGACAAAAACGATGGGTTATAGCCCATGTTTTTTGAAATTTTGGGAAAAAAAGTTATCCTCGTTTCTCATCATTTTGGACCATGGGCTATAGCCCATATCGTACGGCACACTATAGCGCGCTGTTTTTCATCATTTTTGAGGATTTGAAAAAAATGACGAAATGACAAAAACGATGGGTTATAGCCCATGTTTTTGAAATTTTGAAAAAAAAAGTTATCCTCGTTTCTCATCATTTTGGACCATGGGCTATAGCCCATATCGTACGGCATACTATAGCGCGCCATTTTTCATCATTTTTGAGGATTTGAAAAAAATGACGAAATGACAAAAACGATGGGTTATAGCCCATGTTTTTTTTTAATTTTGAAAAAAAAAAGTTATCCTCGTTTCTCATCATTTTGGACCATGGGCTATAGCCCATATCGTACGGCATACTATAGCGCGCCGTTTTTCATCATTTTTGAGGATTTGAAAAAAATGACGAAATGACAAAAACGATGGGTTATAGCCCATGTTTTTTTTTAATTTTGAAAAAAAAAAGTTATCCTCGTTTCTCATCATTTTGGACCATGGGCTATAGCCCATATCGTACGGCATACTATAGCGCGCCGTTTTTCATCATTTTTGAGGATTTGAAAAAAATGACGAAATGACAAAAACGATGGGTTATAGCCCATGTTTTGTTTTTTTTTTGAAAAAAAAAAGTTATCCTCGTTTCTCATCATTTTGGACCATGGGCTATAGCCCATATCGTACGGCATACTATAGCGCGCCATTTTTCATCATTTTTGAGGATTTGAAAAAAATGACGAAATGACAAAAACGATGGGTTATAGCCCATGTTTTTTTTTAATTTTGAAAAAAAAAAGTTATCCTCGTTTCTCATCATTTTGGACCATGGGCTATAGCCCATATCGTACGGCATACTATAGCGCGCCGTTTTTCATCATTTTTGAGGATTTGAAAAAAATGACGAAATGACAAAAACGATGGGTTATAGCCCATGTTTTTTTTTAATTTTGAAAAAAAAAAGTTATCCTCGTTTCTCATCATTTTGGACCATGGGCTATAGCCCATATCGTACGGCATACTATAGCGCGCCGTTTTTCATCATTTTTGAGGATTTGAAAAAAATGACGAAATGACAAAAACGATGGGTTATAGCCCATGTTTTTTTTAATTTTGAAAAAAAAAAGTTATCCTCGTTTCTCATCATTTTGGACCATGGGCTATAGCCCATATCGTACGGCATACTATAGCGCGCCGTTTTTCATCATTTTTGAGGATTTAAAAAAAATGACGAAATGACAAAAACGATGGGTTATAGCCCATGTTTTTTGAAATTTTGAAAAAAAAAGTTATCCTCGTTTCTCATCATTTTGGACCATGGGCTATAGCCCATATCGTACGGCATACTATAGCGCGCCGTTTTTCATCATTTTTGAGGATTTGAAAAAAATGACGAAATGACAAAAACGATGGGTTATAGCCCATGTTTTTTGAAATTTGGAAAAAAAAAGTTATCCTCGTTTCTCATCATTTTGGACCATGGGCTATAGCCCATATCGTACGGCATACTATAGCGCGCCGTTTTTCATCATTTTTGAGGATTTGAAAAAAATGACGAAATGACAAAAACGATGGGTTATAGCCCATGTTTTTTGAAATTTGGAGAAAAAAAAGTTATCCTCGTTTCTCATCATTTTGGACCATGGGCTATAGCCCATATCGTACGGCATACTATAGCGCGCCGTTTTTCATCATTTTTGAGGATTTGAAAAAAATGACGAAATGACAAAAACGATGGGTTATAGCCCATGTTTTTTGAAATTTTGAAAAAAAAAGTTATCCTCGTTTCTCATCATTTTGGACCATGGGCTATAGCCCATATCGTACGGCACACTATAGCGCGCTGTTTTTCATCATTTTTGAGGATTTGAAAAAAATGACAAAAACGATGGGTTATAGCCCATGTTTTTTTAAATTTTGAAAAAAAAAAGTTATCCTCGTTTCTCATCATTTTGGACCATGGGCTATAGCCCATATCGTACGGCATACTATAGCGCGCCGTTTTTCATCATTTTTGAGGATTTGAAAAAAATTACGAAATGACAAAAACGATGGGTTATAGCCCATGTTTTTTGAAATTTGGGAAAAAAAAGTTATGCTCGTTTCTCATCATTTTGGACCGTGGGCTATAGCCCATATCGTACGGCATACTATGGCACGCCGTTTTTCATCATTTTTGAGGATTTGGAAAAAATGAAAAAAAACGATGGGTTATAGCCCATGTTTTTTGATATTTAAAAAAAAAAAGTTAGCCTCGTTTCTCATCATTTTGGACCATGGGCTATAGCCCATATCGTACGGCATACTATAGCGCGCCGTTTTTCATCATTTTTGAGGATTTGAAAAAAATGACGAAATGACAAAAACGATGGGTTATAGCCCATGTTTTTGAAATTTTGAAAAAAAAAGTTATCCTCGTTTCTCATCATTTTGGACCATGGGCTATAGCCCATATCGTACGGCATACTATAGCGCGCCGTTTTTCATCATTTTTGAGGATTTGAAAAAAATGACGAAATGACAAAAACGATGGGTTATAGCCCATGTTTTTTTTAATTTTGAAAAAAAAAAGTTATCCTCGTTTCTCATCATTTTGGACCATGGGCTATAGCCCATATCGTACGGCATACTATAGCGCGCCGTTTTTCATCATTTTTGAGGATTTAAAAAAAATGACGAAATGACAAAAACGATGGGTTATAGCCCATGTTTTTTGAAATTTTGAAAAAAAAAGTTATCCTCGTTTCTCATCATTTTGGACCATGGGCTATAGCCCATATCGTACGGCATACTATAGCGCGCCGTTTTTCATCATTTTTGAGGATTTGAAAAAAATGACGAAATGACAAAAACGATGGGTTATAGCCCATGTTTTTTGAAATTTGGAAAAAAAAAGTTATCCTCGTTTCTCATCATTTTGGACCATGGGCTATAGCCCATATCGTACGGCATACTATAGCGCGCCGTTTTTCATCATTTTTGAGGATTTGAAAAAAATGACGAAATGACAAAAACGATGGGTTATAGCCCATGTTTTTTGAAATTTGGAGAAAAAAAAGTTATCCTCGTTTCTCATCATTTTGGACCATGGGCTATAGCCCATATCGTACGGCATACTATAGCGCGCCGTTTTTCATCATTTTTGAGGATTTGAAAAAAATGACGAAATGACAAAAACGATGGGTTATAGCCCATGTTTTTTGAAATTTTGAAAAAAAAAGTTATCCTCGTTTCTCATCATTTTGGACCATGGGCTATAGCCCATATCGTACGGCACACTATAGCGCGCTGTTTTTCATCATTTTTGAGGATTTGAAAAAAATGACAAAAACGATGGGTTATAGCCCATGTTTTTTTAAATTTTGAAAAAAAAAAGTTATCCTCGTTTCTCATCATTTTGGACCATGGGCTATAGCCCATATCGTACGGCATACTATAGCGCGCCGTTTTTCATCATTTTTGAGGATTTGAAAAAAATTACGAAATGACAAAAACGATGGGTTATAGCCCATGTTTTTTGAAATTTGGGAAAAAAAAGTTATGCTCGTTTCTCATCATTTTGGACCGTGGGCTATAGCCCATATCGTACGGCATACTATGGCACGCCGTTTTTCATCATTTTTGAGGATTTGGAAAAAATGAAAAAAAACGATGGGTTATAGCCCATGTTTTTTGATATTTAAAAAAAAAAAGTTAGCCTCGTTTCTCATCATTTTGGACCATGGGCTATAGCCCATATCGTACGGCATACTATAGCGCGCCGTTTTTCATCATTTTTGAGGATTTGAAAAAAATGACGAAATGACAAAAACGATGGGTTATAGCCCATGTTTTTGAAATTTTGAAAAAAAAAGTTATCCTCGTTTCTCATCATTTTGGACCATGGGCTATAGCCCATATCGTACGGCATACTATAGCGCGCCATTTTTCATCATTTTTGAGGATTTGAAAAAAATGACGAAATGACAAAAACGATGGGTTATAGCCCATGTTTTTGAAATTTTGAAAAAAAAAGTTATCCTCGTTTCTCATCATTTTGGACCATGGGCTATAGCCCATATCGTACGGCATACTATAGCGCGCCATTTTTCATCATTTTTGAGGATTTGAAAAAAATGACGAAATGACAAAAACGATGGGTTATAGCCCATGTTTTTTTAAATTAAAAAAAAAAAGTTATCCTCGTTTCTCATCATTTTGGACCATGGGCTATAGCCCATATCGTACGGCATACTATAGCGCGCCGTTTTTCATCATTTTTGAGGATTTGAAAAAAATGACGAAATGACAAAAACGATGGGTTATAGCCCATGTTTTTTGAAATTTTGAAAAAAAAAGTTATCCTCGTTTCTCATCATTTTGGACCATAGGCTATAGCCCATATCGTACGGCATACTATAGCGCGCCGTTTTTCATAATTTTTGAGGATTTGAAAAAAATGACGAAATGACAAAAACGATGGGTTATAGCCCATGTTTTTTGAAATTTGGGGAAAAAAAGTTATCCTCGTTTCTCATCATTTTGGACCATGGGCTATAGCCCATATCGTACGGCATACTATAGCGCGCCGTTTTTCTTCATTTTTGAGGATTTGAAAAAAATGACGAAATGACAAAAACGATGGGTTATAGCCCTTGTTTTTTTAAATTTAAAAAAAAAAAGTTATCCTCGTTTCTCATCATTTTGGACCATGGGCTATAGCCCATATCGTACGGCATACTATAGCGCGCCGTTTTTCATCATTTTTGAGGATTTGAAAAAAATGACAAAATGACAAAAACGATGGGTTATAGCCCATGTTTTTTTTTAATTTTGAAAAAAAAAAGTTATCCTCGTTTCTCATCATTTTGGACCATGGGCTATAGCCCATATCGTACGGCATACTATAGCGCGCCGTTTTTCATCATTTTTGAGGATTTGAAAAAAATGACGAAATGACAAAAACGATGGGTTATAGCCCATGTTTTTTGAAATTTGGGAAAAAAAAGTTATCCTCGTTTCTCATCATTTTGGACCATGGGCTATAGCCCATATCGTACGGCATACTATAGCGCGCCGTTTTTCTTCATTTTTGAGGATTTGAAAAAAATGACGAAATGACAAAAACGATGGGTTATAGCCCTTGTTTTTTTAAATTTTGAAAAAAAAAGTTATCCTCGTTTCTCATCATTTTGGACCATGGGCTATAGCCCATATCGTACGGCATACTATAGCGCGCCGTTTTTCATCATTTTTGAGGATTTGAAAAAAATGACGAAATGACAAAAACGATGGGTTATAGCCCATGTTTTTTTTTAATTTTGAAAAAAAAAAGTTATCCTCGTTTCTCATCATTTTGGACCATGGGCTATAGCCCATATCGTACGGCATACTATAGCGCGCCGTTTTTCATCATTTTTGAGGATTTGAAAAAAATGACGAAATGACAAAAACGATGGGTTATAGCCCATGTTTTTTTTTAATTTTGAAAAAAAAAAGTTATCCTCGTTTCTCATCATTTTGGACCATGGGCTATAGCCCATATCGTACGGCATACTATAGCGCGCCGTTTTTCATCATTTTTGAGGATTTGAAAAAAATGACGAAATGACAAAAACGATGGGTTATAGCCCATGTTTTTTTTAATTTTGAAAAAAAAAGTTATCCTCGTTTCTCATCATTTTGGACCATGGGCTATAGCCCATATCGTACGGCATACTATAGCGCGCCGTTTTTCATCATTTTTGAGGATTTAAAAAAAATGACGAAATGACAAAAACGATGGGTTATAGCCCATGTTTTTTGAAATTTTGAAAAAAAAAGTTATCCTCGTTTCTCATCATTTTGGACCATGGGCTATAGCCCATATCGTACGGCATACTATAGCGCGCCGTTTTTCATCATTTTTGAGGATTTGAAAAAAATGACGAAATGACAAAAACGATGGGTTATAGCCCATGTTTTTTGAAATTTGGGAAAAAAAAGTTATCCTCGTTTCTCATCATTTTGGACCATGGGCTATAGCCCATATCGTACGGCATACTATAGCGCGCCGTTTTTCATCATTTTTGAGGATTTGAAAAAAATGACGAAATGACAAAAACGATGGGTTATAGCCCATGTTTTTTGAAATTTGGAGAAAAAAAAGTTATCCTCGTTTCTCATCATTTTGGACCATGGGCTATAGCCCATATCGTACGGCATACTATAGCGCGCCGTTTTTCATCATTTTTGAGGATTTGAAAAAAATGACGAAATGACAAAAACGATGGGTTATAGCCCATGTTTTTTGAAATTTTGAAAAAAAAAGTTATCCTCGTTTCTCATCATTTTGGACCATGGGCTATAGCCCATATCGTACGGCACACTATAGCGCGCTGTTTTTCATCATTTTTGAGGATTTGAAAAAAATGACAAAAACGATGGGTTATAGCCCATGTTTTTTTAAATTTTGAAAAAAAAAAGTTATCCTCGTTTCTCATCATTTTGGACCATGGGCTATAGCCCATATCGTACGGCATACTATAGCGCGCCGTTTTTCATCATTTTTGAGGATTTGAAAAAAATTACGAAATGACAAAAACGATGGGTTATAGCCCATGTTTTTTGAAATTTGGGAAAAAAAAGTTATGCTCGTTTCTCATCATTTTGGACCGTGGGCTATAGCCCATATCGTACGGCATACTATGGCACGCCGTTTTTCATCATTTTTGAGGATTTGGAAAAAATGAAAAAAAACGATGGGTTATAGCCCATGTTTTTTGATATTTAAAAAAAAAAAGTTAGCCTCGTTTCTCATCATTTTGGACCATGGGCTATAGCCCATATCGTACGGCATACTATAGCGCGCCGTTTTTCATCATTTTTGAGGATTTGAAAAAAATGACGAAATGACAAAAACGATGGGTTATAGCCCATGTTTTTGAAATTTTGAAAAAAAAAGTTATCCTCGTTTCTCATCATTTTGGACCATGGGCTATAGCCCATATCGTACGGCATACTATAGCGCGCCATTTTTCATCATTTTTGAGGATTTGAAAAAAATGACGAAATGACAAAAACGATGGGTTATAGCCCATGTTTTTTTAAATTAAAAAGAAAAAAGTTATCCTCGTTTCTCATCATTTTGGACCATGGGCTATAGCCCATATCGTACGGCATACTATAGCGCGCCGTTTTTCATAATTTTTGAGGATTTGAAAAAAATGACGAAATGACAAAAACGATGGGTTATAGCCCATGTTTTTTGAAATTTGGGAAAAAAAAGTTATCCTCGTTTCTCATCATTTTGGACCATGGGCTATAGCCCATATCGTACGGCATACTATAGCGCTCCATTTTTCATCATTTTTGAGGATTTGAAAAAAATGACGAAATGACAAAAACGATGGGTTATAGCCCATGTTTTTTGAAATTTTGAAAAAAAAAGTTATCCTCGTTTCTCATCATTTTGGACCATGGGCTATAGCCCATATCGTACGGCATACTATAGCGCGCCGTTTTTCATCATTTTTGAGGATTTGAAAAAAATGACGAAATGACAAAAACGATGGGTTATAGCCCATGTTTTTTGAAATTTTGAAAAAAAAAGTTATCCTTGTTTCTCATCATTTTGGACCATGGGCTATAGCCCATATCGTACGGCATACTATAGCGCGCCGTTTTTCATCATTTTTGAGGATTTTAAAAAAATGACGAAATGACAAAAACGATGGGTTATAGCCCATGTTTTTTGAAATTTAAAAAAAAAAAGTTAGCCTCGTTTCTCATCATTTTGGACCGTGGGCTATAGCCCATATCGTACGGCATACTATGGCACGCCGTTTTTCATCATTTTTGAGGATTTGAAAAAAATGAAAAAAAACGATGGGTTATAGCCCATGTTTTTTGATATTTTGAAAAAAAAAAGTTAGCCTCGTTTCTCATCATTTTGGACCGTGGGCTATAGCCCATATCGTACGGCATACTATGGCACGCCGTTTTTCATCATTTTTGAGGCTTTGAAAAAAATGACGAAATGACAAAAACGATGGGTTATAGCCCATGTTTTTTGAAATTTTGAAAAAAAAAAGTTAGCCTCGTTTCTCATCATTTTGGACCGTGGGCTATAGCCCATATCGTACGGCATACTATAGCGCGCCGTTTTTCATCATTTTTGAGGATTTTAAAAAAATGACGAAATGACAAAAACGATGGGTTATAGCCCATGTTTTTTGAAATTTTGAAAAAAAAAGTTATCCTCGTTTCTCATCATTTTGGACCATGGGCTATAGCCCATATCGTACGGCATACTATAGCGCGCCGTTTTTCATCATTTTTGAGGATTTGAAAAAAATGACGAAATGACAAAAACGATGGGTTATAGCCCATGTTTTTTGAAATTTGGAAAAAAAAAGTTATCCTCGTTTCTCATCATTTTGGACCATGGGCTATAGCCCATATCGTACGGCATACTATAGCGCGCCGTTTTTCATCATTTTTGAGGATTTGAAAAAAATGACGAAATGACAAAAACGATGGGTTATAGCCCATGTTTTTTGAAATTTGGAGAAAAAAAAGTTATCCTCGTTTCTCATCATTTTGGACCATGGGCTATAGCCCATATCGTACGGCATACTATAGCGCGCCGTTTTTCATCATTTTTGAGGATTTGAAAAAAATGACGAAATGACAAAAACGATGGGTTATAGCCCATGTTTTTTGAAATTTTGAAAAAAAAAGTTATCCTCGTTTCTCATCATTTTGGACCATGGGCTATAGCCCATATCGTACGGCACACTATAGCGCGCTGTTTTTCATCATTTTTGAGGATTTGAAAAAAATGACAAAAACGATGGGTTATAGCCCATGTTTTTTTTAATTTTGAAAAAAAAAAGTTATCCTCGTTTCTCATCATTTTGGACCATGGGCTATAGCCCATATCGTACGGCATACTATAGCGCGCCGTTTTTCATCATTTTTGAGGATTTGAAAAAAATTACGAAATGACAAAAACGATGGGTTATAGCCCATGTTTTTTGAAATTTGGGAAAAAAAAGTTATGCTCGTTTCTCATCATTTTGGACCGTGGGCTATAGCCCATATCGTACGGCATACTATGGCACGCCGTTTTTCATCATTTTTGAGGATTTGGAAAAAATGAAAAAAAAAGATGGGTTATAGCCCATGTTTTTTGATATTTAAAAAAAAAAAGTTAGCCTCGTTTCTCATCATTTTGGACCATGGGCTATAGCCCATATCGTACGGCATACTATAGCGCGCCGTTTTTCATCATTTTTGAGGATTTGAAAAAAATGACGAAATGACAAAAACGATGGGTTATAGCCCATGTTTTTGAAATTTTGAAAAAAAAAGTTATCCTCGTTTCTCATCATTTTGGACCATGGGCTATAGCCCATATCGTACGGCATACTATAGCGCGCCATTTTTCATCATTTTTGAGGATTTGAAAAAAATGACGAAATGACAAAAACGATGGGTTATAGCCCATGTTTTTTTAAATTAAAAAGAAAAAAGTTATCCTCGTTTCTCATCATTTTGGACCATGGGCTATAGCCCATATCGTACGGCATACTATAGCGCGCCGTTTTTCATAATTTTTGAGGATTTGAAAAAAATGACGAAATGACAAAAACGATGGGTTATAGCCCATGTTTTTTGAAATTTGGGAAAAAAAAGTTATCCTCGTTTCTCATCATTTTGGACCATGGGCTATAGCCCATATCGTACGGCATACTATAGCGCTCCATTTTTCATCATTTTTGAGGATTTGAAAAAAATGACGAAATGACAAAAACGATGGGTTATAGCCCATGTTTTTTGAAATTTTGAAAAAAAAAGTTATCCTCGTTTCTCATCATTTTGGACCATGGGCTATAGCCCATATCGTACGGCATACTATAGCGCGCCGTTTTTCATCATTTTTGAGGATTTGAAAAAAATGACGAAATGACAAAAACGATGGGTTATAGCCCATGTTTTTTGAAATTTTGAAAAAAAAAAGTTAGCCTCGTTTCTCATCATTTTGGACCGTGGGCTATAGCCCATATCGTACGGCATACTATGGCACGCCGTTTTTCATCATTTTTGAGGATTTGAAAAAAATGAAAAAAAACGATGGGTTATAGCCCATGTTTTTTGATATTTTGAAAAAAAAAAGTTAGCCTCGTTTCTCATCATTTTGGACCGTGGGCTATAGCCCATATCGTACGGCATACTATGGCACGCCGTTTTTCATCATTTTTGAGGATTTGAAAAAAATGACGAAATGACAAAAACGATGGGTTATAGCCCATGTTTTTTGAAATTTTGAAAAAAAAAGTTAGCCTCGTTTCTCATCATTTTGGACCGTGGGCTATAGCCCATATCGTACGGCATACTATGGCACGCCGTTTTTCATCATTTTTGAGGATTTGAAAAAAATGACGAAATGACAAAAACGATGGGTTATAGCCCATGTTTTTTGAAATCTTGAAAAAAAAAGTTATCCTCGTTTCTCATCATTTTGGACCATTGGCTATAGCCCATATCGTACGGCATACTATAGCGCGCCAGACTTCCCCCCGGCACCTCTAGTTGCACTCTTCGGTGTGGTGGAACCAGATCAAGTACAAAACAAATACGAGGCACAGGCCATCTCACTCGCAACACTGTTAGCTAGGAAATTAATACTACAAGCCTGGAAATCGGATAAACCTCCGACAGTTGACATGTGGCTAAGGGAGCTGGGAGGAGTGCTGCATATGGAGAAAATTAGATTCACCTTGTCGAAAAAAGAACACCTTTATCTAAAAACCTGGTCGCCCATTATTGAGATGCTTGTTACATTGGACTGAAGTGGTGTAATTGAATGTTGTTCTGCCCTGTAATGTCGTCTAATTAATGTTTGATATGTGTATACTGTATACGTCTGTATTTTCTATGTGGGTACACATGTATGCATATGTCTTCCTTTTCACATCAGAAATGTTTTTTAGAATTTATAGTGATGTTGTTTCTGTCCTCGGAATGCCGTGTAGTCATCAGCCTTGTCAGTTATAATTTTATTGTTTTTGTCTTTTTCTTTGAGTTATGTTTTGTCTCCTTTTATTGTAAGTCTCTTGTTTGTATGTTTTTTGCTATTTTTTGTCCGATCTGTAATTTTATGGTTAATCATTACTGAAATGCTTTTATGCCAAAAATCATAATAAACAGATGTTTAAAAAAAAAAATACTATAGCCCATATCGTACGGCATACTATAGCGCGCCGTTTTTCATCATTTTTGAGGATTTGAAAAAAATGACGAAATGACAAAAACGATCGGTTATAGCCCATGTTTTTTGAAATTTTGAAAAAAAAGTTATCCTCGTTTCTCATCATTTTGGACCATGGGCTATAGCCTATATCGTACGGCATACTATAGCGCGCCGTTTTTCATCATTTTTGATGATTTGACAATATTGAAAAAAGGAAAAAAACGATGGGTTATATTGAAGCGTGCACCTACACACGCACAGGCGCACATGCGTATGCACACCTGGACCTGTAAATGAACAACACAAAAACTAAGGCACTGGTGTCGGACTTCTGGTTTACCGGAACGGGGTTCAACTCCCTGCAGTGCCCTGCTCAATGTGTTGTATTTACCGGAAAGGATGGGAAACATTAGCAAATTCCGGAGTGTTAGGAAAAAAAAGGATGGGTTATAGCCCATGTTTTTTCATTTTTTTGAAAAATTGCGAAAATTGCGGAATTTTGAATTTAAATTTTTTTTAAAAATTGCGAAATTGCGGAAAATTGCGGAAATTGCGGAATTGCGGAAATTGCGGAAATCTTAATTGCGGAAATTGCGGAATTTCTGAAATTGCGAAATTGCGGAAAATTGCAGAAATTGCAGAAATTGCAAATTGCGGAAATTACGGAAATTGCGGAAATTGCAAATTGCGGAAATTACGGAAATTGCGGAAATTGCGGAAATCTTAATTGCGGAAATTGCGGAATTTCTGAAATTGCGGAATTGCGGAAAATTACAGAAATTGCTGAAATTGCAAATTGCGGAAATTACGGAAATTGCGGAAATTGCAAATTGCGGAAATTGCATATTGCGGAAATTGCGGAAATTGCAGAAATTTCAAATTGCGGAAATTGCAGAAATTGCAAATTGCGGAAATTACGGAAATTGCAGAAATTGCAAATTGCAGCAATTACGGCAATTGCGGAAATTGCAAATTGCATATTGCGGAAATTGCGGAAATTGCAGAAATTGCGGAAATTGCGGAAATTGCGGAAATTGCGGAAATTGCAAATTGCGGAAATTACGGAAATTGCGGAAATTGCATATTGCGGAAATTGCGGAAATTGCAATGCCATGGACCAATGAACCATGTAAATACAACAAATTGAGCAGGGCACTGCAGGGAGTTGCACCCCGTTCCGGTAAACCAGAAGTACGACACCAGTGCCTTAGTTTTTGTGTTGTCATTTACAGGTCCATCATTTTTGATGATTTGACAAAAATTAAAAAATTAAAAAAACGATGGGTTATAGCCCATGTTTTTTGAAATTTTGAAAAAAAAGTTAGCCTCGTTTCTCATCATTTTGGACCGTGGGCTATAGCCCATATCGTACGGCATACTATAGCGCGCCGTTTTTCATCATTTTTGAGGATTTGAAAAAAATGACGAAATGACAAAAACGATGGGTTATAGCCCATGTTTTTTGAAATTTTGAAAAAAAAAGTTATCCTCGTTTCTCATCATTTTGGACCATGGGCTATAGCCCATATCGTACGGCATACTATAGCGCGCCATTTTTCATCATTTTTGAGGATTTTAAAAAAATGACGAAATGACAAAAACGATGGGTTATAGCCCATGTTTTTTGAAATTTTGAAAAAAAAAGTTAGCCTCGTTTCTCATCATTTTGGACCGTGGGCTATAGCCCATATCGTACGGCATACTATAGCGCGCCGTTTTTCATCATTTTTGAGGATTTGAAAAAAATGACGAAATGACACAAACGATGGGTTATAGCCCATGTTTTTTGAAATTTTGAAAAAAAAAGTTATCCTCGTTTCTCATCATTTTGGACCATGGGCTATAGCCCATATCGTACGGCATACTATAGCGCGCCGTTTTTCATCATTTTTGAGGATTTGAAAAAAATGACGAAATGACAAAAACGATGGGTTATAGCCCATGTTTTTTGAAATTTTGAAAAAAAAAGTTATCCTCGTTTCTCATCATTTTGGACCATGGGCTATAGCCCATATCGTACGGCATACTATAGCGCGCCGTTTTTCATCATTTTTGAGGATTTGAAAAAAATGACGAAATGACAAAAACGATGGGTTATAGCCCATGTTTTTTGAAATTTTGAAAAAAAAAGTTAGCCTCGTTTCTCATCATTTTGGACCGTGGGCTATAGCCCATATCGTACGGCATACTATGGCACGCCGTTTTTCATCATTTTTGAGGATTTGAAAAAAATGACGAAATGACAAAAACGATGGGTTATAGCCCATGTTTTTTGAAATGTTGAAAAAAAAAGTTAGCCTCGTTTCTCATCATTTTGGACCGTGGGCTATAGCCCATATCGTACGGCATACTATGGCACGCCGTTTTTCATCATTTTTGAGGATTTGAAAAAAATGACGAAATGACAAAAACGATGGGTTATAGCCCATGTTTTTTGAAATTTTGAAAAAAAAAGTTAGCCTCGTTTCTCATCATTTTGGACCGTGGGCTATAGCCCATATCGTACGGCATACTATGGCACACCGTTTTTCATCATTTTTGAGGATTTGAAAAAAATGACAAAATGACAAAAACGATGGGTTATAGCCCATGTTTTTTGAAATTTTGAAAAAAAAAGTTATCCTCGTTTCTCATCATTTTGGACCATGGGCTATAGCCCATATCGTACGGCATACTATAGCGCGCAGTTTTTCATCATTTTTGAGGATTTGAAAAAAATGACGAAATGACAAAAACGATGGGTTATAGCCCATGTTTTTTGAAATTTTGAAAAAAAAAGTTATCATTTCTCATCATTTTGGACCATGGGCTATAGCCCATATCGTACGGCATACTATAGCGCGCCGTTTTTCATCATTTTTGAGGATTTGAAAAAAATGACGAAATGACAAAAACGATGGGTTATAGCCCATGTTTTTTGAAATTTTGAAAAAAAAAGTTAGCCTCGTTTCTCATCATTTTGGACCGTGGGCTATAGCCCATATCGTACGGCATACTATGGCACGCCGTTTTTCATCATTTTTGAGGATTTGAAAAAAATGACGAAATGACAAAAACGATGGGTTATAGCCCATGTTTTTTGAAATTTTGAAAAAAAAAGTTAGCCTCGTTTCTCATCATTTTGGACCGTGGGCTATAGCCCATATCGTACGGCATACTATGGCACGCCGTTTTTCATCATTTTTGAGGATTTGAAAAAAATGACGAAATGACAAAAACGATGGGTTATAGCCCATGTTTTTTGAAATTTTGAAAAAAAAAGTTATCCTCGTTTCTCATCATTTTGGACCATGGGCTATAGCCCATATCGTACGGCATACTATAGCGCGCCGTTTTTCATCATTTTTGAGGATTTGAAAAAAATGACGAAATGACAAAAACGATGGGTTATAGCCCATGTTTTTTGAAATTTTGAAAAAAAAAGTTATCCTCGTTTCTCATCATTTTGGACCATGGGCTATAGCCCATATCGTACGGCATACTATAGCGCGCCGTTTTTCATCATTTTTGAGGATTTGAAAAAAATGACGAAATGACAAAAACGATGGGTTATAGCCCATGTTTTTTGAAATTTTGAAAAAAAAAGTTATCCTCGTTTCTCATCATTTTGGACCATGGGCTATAGCCCATATCGTACGGCATACTATAGCGCGCCGTTTTTCTTCATTTTTGAGGATTTGAAAAAAATGACGAAATGACAAAAACGATGGGTTATAGCCCATGTTTTTTGAAATTTTGAAAAAAAAAGTTATCCTCGTTTCTCATCATTTTGGACCGTGGGCTATAGCCCATATCGTACGGCATACTATGGCACGCCGTTTTTCATCATTTTTGAGGATTTGAAAAAAATGACGAAATGACAAAAACGATGGGTTATAGCCCATGTTTTTTGAAATGTTGAAAAAAAAAGTTAGCCTCGTTTCTCATCATTTTGGACCGTGGGCTATAGCCCATATCGTACGGCATACTATGGCACGCCGTTTTTCATCATTTTTGAGGATTTGAAAAAAATGACGAAATGACAAAAACGATGGGTTATAGCCCATGTTTTTTGAAATTTTGAAAAAAAAAGTTAGC
This sequence comes from Protomyctophum bolini, assembly GCF_963924005.1. NCBI lineage: Eukaryota > Metazoa > Chordata > Actinopteri > Myctophiformes > Myctophidae > Protomyctophum > Protomyctophum bolini. The sequence continues at coordinate 32,108 of NW_027665531.1, forward strand.
CTCGTTTCTCATCATTTTGGACCGTGGGCTATAGCCCATATCGTACGGCATACTATGGCACACCGTTTTTCATCATTTTTGAGGATTTGAAAAAAATGACGAAATGACAAAAACGATGGGTTATAGCCCATGTTTTTTGAAATTTTGAAAAAAAAAGTTAGCCTCGTTTCTCATCATTTTGGACCATGGGCTATAGCCCATATCGTACGGCATACTATGGCACGCCGTTTTTCATCATTTTTGAGGATTTGAAAAAAATGACGAAATGACAAAAACGATGGGTTATAGCCCATGTTTTTTGAAATTTTGAAAAAAAAAGTTATCCTCGTTTCTCATCATTTTGGACCATGGGCTATAGCCCATATCGTACGGCATACTATAGCGCGCCGTTTTTCATCATTTTTGAGGATTTGAAAAAAATGACGAAATGACAAAAACGATGGGTTATAGCCCATGTTTTTTGAAATTTTGAAAAAAAAAGTTATCCTCGTTTCTCATCATTTTGGACCATGGGCTATAGCCCATATCGTACGGCATACTATAGCGCGCCGTTTTTCATCATTTTTGAGGATTTGAAAAAAATGACGAAATGACAAAAACGATGGGTTATAGCCCATGTTTTTTGAAATTTTGAAAAAAAAAGTTATCCTCGTTTCTCATCATTTTGGACCATGGGCTATAGCCCATATCGTACGGCATACTATAGCGCGCCGTTTTTCTTCATTTTTGAGGATTTGAAAAAAATGACGAAATGACAAAAACGATGGGTTATAGCCCATGTTTTTTGAAATTTTGAAAAAAAAAGTTAGCCTCGTTTCTCATCATTTTGGACCGTGGGCTATAGCCCATATCGTACGGCATACTATGGCACGCCGTTTTTCATCATTTTTGAGGATTTGAAAAAAATGACGAAATGACAAAAACGATGGGTTATAGCCCATGTTTTTTGAAATGTTGAAAAAAAAAGTTAGCCTCGTTTCTCATCATTTTGGACCGTGGGCTATAGCCCATATCGTACGGCATACTATGGCACGCCGTTTTTCATCATTTTTGAGGATTTGAAAAAAATGACGAAATGACAAAAACGATGGGTTATAGCCCATGTTTTTTGAAATTTTGAAAAAAAAAGTTAGCCTCGTTTCTCATCATTTTGGACCGTGGGCTATAGCCCATATCGTACGGCATACTATGGCACACCGTTTTTCATCATTTTTGAGGATTTGAAAAAAATGACAAAATGACAAAAACGATGGGTTATAGCCCATGTTTTTTGAAATTTTGAAAAAAAAAGTTATCCTCGTTTCTCATCATTTTGGACCATGGGCTATAGCCCATATCGTACGGCATACTATAGCGCGCAGTTTTTCATCATTTTTGAGGATTTGAAAAAAATGACGAAATGACAAAAACGATGGGTTATAGCCCATGTTTTTTGAAATTTTGAAAAAAAAAGTTATCATTTCTCATCATTTTGGACCATGGGCTATAGCCCATATCGTACGGCATACTATAGCGCGCCGTTTTTCATCATTTTTGAGGATTTGAAAAAAATGACGAAATGACAAAAACGATGGGTTATAGCCCATGTTTTTTGAAATTTTGAAAAAAAAAGTTAGCCTCGTTTCTCATCATTTTGGACCGTGGGCTATAGCCCATATCGTACGGCATACTATGGCACGCCGTTTTTCATCATTTTTGAGGATTTGAAAAAAAATACGAAATGACAAAAACGATGGGTTATAGCCCATGTTTTTTGAAATTTTGAAAAAAAAAGTTAGCCTCGTTTCTCATCATTTTGGACCATGGGCTATAGCCCATATCGTACGGCATACTATAGCGCGCCGTTTTTCATCATTTTTGAGGATTTGAAAAAAATGACGAAATGACAAAAACTATGGGTTATAGCCCATGTTTTTTGAAATTTTGAAAAAAAAAGTTATCCTCGTTTCTCATCATTTTGGACCATGGGCTATAGCCCATATCGTATGGCATACTATAGCGCGCCGTTTTTCATCATTTTTGAGGATTTTAAAAAAATGACGAAATGACAAAAACGATGGGTTATAGCCCATGTTTTTTGAAATTTTGAAAAAAAAAGTTATCCTCGTTTCTCATCATTTTGGACCATGGGCTATAGCCCATATCGTACGGCATACTATAGCGCGCCGTTTTTCATCATTTTTGAGGATTTGAAAAAAATGACGAAATGACAAAAACGATGGGTTATAGCCCATGTTTTTTGAAATTTTGAAAAAAAAAGTTAGCCTCGTTTCTCATCATTTTGGACCGTGGGCTATAGCCCATATCGTACGGCATACTATGGCACGCCGTTTTTCATCATTTTTGAGGATTTGAAAAAAATGACGAAATGACAAAAACGATGGGTTATAGCCCATGTTTTTTGAAATTTTGAAAAAAAAAGTTATTCTCGTTTCTCATCATTTTGGACCGTGGGCTATAGCCCATATCTTACGGCATACTATGGCACGCCGTTTTTCATCATTTTTGAGGATTTGAAAAAAATGACGAAATGACAAAAACGATGGGTTATAGCCCATGTTTTTTGAAATTTTGAAAAAAAAAGTTATCCTCGTTTCTCATCATTTTGGACCATGGGCTATAGCCCATATCATACGGCATACTATAGCGCGCCGTTTTTCATCATTTTTGAGGATTTGAAAAAAATGACGAAATGACAAAAACGATGGGTTATAGCCCATGTTTTTTGAAGTTTTGAAAAAAAAAATTAGCCTCGTTTCTCATCATTTTGGACCGTGGGCTATAGCCCATATCGTACGGCATACTATGGCACGCCGTTTTTCATCATTTTTGAGGATTTGAAAAAAATGACGAAATGACAAAAACGATGGGTTATAGCCCATGTTTTTTGAAATTTTGAAAAAAAAAGTTAGCCTCGTTTCTCATCATTTTGGACCGTGGGCTATAGCCCATATCGTACGGCATACTATGGCACACCGTTTTTCATCATTTTTGAGGATTTGAAAAAAATGACAAAATGACAAAAACGATGGGTTATAGCCCATGTTTTTTGAAATTTTGAAAAAAAAAGTTATCCTCGTTTCTCATCATTTTGGACCATGGGCTATAGCCCATATCGTACGGCATACTATAGCGCGCAGTTTTTCATCATTTTTGAGGATTTGAAAAAAATGACGAAATGACAAAAACGATGGGTTATAGCCCATGTTTTTTGAAATTTTGAAAAAAAAAGTTATCATTTCTCATCATTTTGGACCATGGGCTATAGCCCATATCGTACGGCATACTATAGCGCGCCGTTTTTCATCATTTTTGAGGATTTGAAAAAAATGACGAAATGACAAAAACGATGGGTTATAGCCCATGTTTTTTGAAATTTTGAAAAAAAAAGTTAGCCTCGTTTCTCATCATTTTGGACCGTGGGCTATAGCCCATATCGTACGGCATACTATGGCACGCCGTTTTTCATCATTTTTGAGGATTTGAAAAAAATGACGAAATGACAAAAACGATGGGTTATAGCCCATGTTTTTTGAAATTTTGAAAAAAAAAGTTAGCCTCGTTTCTCATCATTTTGGACCGTGGGCTATAGCCCATATCGTACGGCATACTATGGCACGCCGTTTTTCATCATTTTTGAGGATTTGAAAAAAATGACGAAATGACAAAAACGATGGGTTATAGCCCATGTTTTTTGAAATTTTGAAAAAAAAAGTTATCCTCGTTTCTCATCATTTTGGACCATGGGCTATAGCCCATATCGTACGGCATACTATAGCGCGCCGTTTTTCATCATTTTTGAGGATTTGAAAAAAATTACGAAATGACAAAAACGATGGGTTATAGCCCATGTTTTTTGAAATTTTGAAAAAAAAAGTTAGCCTCGTTTCTCATCATTTTGGACCATGGGCTATAGCCCATATCGTACGGCATACTATAGCGCGCCGTTTTTCATCATTTTTGAGGATTTGAAAAAAATGACGAAATGACAAAAACTATGGGTTATAGCCCATGTTTTTTGAAATTTTGAAAAAAAAAGTTATCCTCGTTTCTCATCATTTTGGACCATGGGCTATAGCCCATATCGTATGGCATACTATAGCGCGCCGTTTTTCATCATTTTTGAGGATTTAAAAAAAATGACGAAATGACAAAAACGATGGGTTATAGCCCATGTTTTTTGAAATTTTGAAAAAAAAAGTTATCCTCGTTTCTCATCATTTTGGACCATGGGCTATAGCCCATATCGTACGGCATACTATAGCGCGCCGTTTTTCATCATTTTTGAGGATTTGAAAAAAATGACGAAATGACAAAAACGATGGGTTATAGCCCATGTTTTTTGAAATTTTGAAAAAAAAAGTTAGCCTCGTTTCTCATCATTTTGGACCGTGGGCTATAGCCCATATCGTACGGCATACTATGGCACGCCGTTTTTCATCATTTTTGAGGATTTGAAAAAAATGACGAAATGACAAAAACGATGGGTTATAGCCCATGTTTTTTGAAATTTTGAAAAAAAAAGTTATCCTCGTTTCTCATCATTTTGGACCATGGGCTATAGCCCATATCGTACGGCATACTATAGCGCGCCGTTTTTCATCATTTTTGAGGATTTGAAAAAAATGACGAAATGACAAAAACGATGGGTTATAGCCCATGTTTTTTGAAATTTTGAAAAAAAAAGTTAGCCTCGTTTCTCATCATTTTGGACCGTGGGCTATAGCCCATATCGTACGGCATACTATGGCACGCCGTTTTTCATCATTTTTGAGGATTTGAAAAAAATGACGAAATGACAAAAACGATGGGTTATAGCCCATGTTTTTTGAAATTTTGAAAAAAAAAGTTAGCCTCGTTTCTCATCATTTTGGACCGTGGGCTATAGCCCATATCGTACGGCATACTATGGCACGCCGTTTTTCATCATTTTTGAGGATTTGAAAAAAATGACGAAATGACAAAAACGATGGGTTATAGCCCATGTTTTTTGAAATTTTGAAAAAAAAAGTTAGCCTCGTTTCTCATCATTTTGGACCGTGGGCTATAGCCCATATCGTACGGCATACTATGGCACGCCGTTTTTCATCATTTTTGAGGATTTGAAAAAAATGACGAAATGACAAAAACGATGGGTTATAGCCCATGTTTTTTGAAATTTTGAAAAAAAAAGTTATCCTCGTTTCTCATCATTTTGGACCATGGGCTATAGCCCATATCGTACGGCATACTATAGCGCGCCGTTTTTCATCATTTTTGAGGATTTGAAAAAAATTACGAAATGACAAAAACGATGGGTTATAGCCCATGTTTTTTGAAATTTTGAAAAAAAAAGTTAGCCTCGTTTCTCATCATTTTGGACCATGGGCTATAGCCCATATCGTACGGCATACTATAGCGCGCCGTTTTTCATCATTTTTGAGGATTTGAAAAAAATGACGAAATGACAAAAACTATGGGTTATAGCCCATGTTTTTTGAAATTTTGAAAAAAAAAGTTATCCTCGTTTCTCATCATTTTGGACCATGGGCTATAGCCCATATCGTATGGCATACTATAGCGCGCCGTTTTTCATCATTTTTGAGGATTTTAAAAAAATGACGAAATGACAAAAACGATGGGTTATAGCCCATGTTTTTTGAAATTTTGAAAAAAAAAGTTATCCTCGTTTCTCATCATTTTGGACCATGGGCTATAGCCCATATCGTACGGCATACTATAGCGCGCCGTTTTTCATCATTTTTGAGGATTTGAAAAAAATGACGAAATGACAAAAACGATGGGTTATAGCCCATGTTTTTTGAAATTTTGAAAAAAAAAGTTAGCCTCGTTTCTCATCATTTTGGACCGTGGGCTATAGCCCATATCGTACGGCATACTATGGCACGCCGTTTTTCATCATTTTTGAGGATTTGAAAAAAATGACGAAATGACAAAAACGATGGGTTATAGCCCATGTTTTTTGAAATTTTGAAAAAAAAAGTTATTCTCGTTTCTCATCATTTTGGACCGTGGGCTATAGCCCATATCTTACGGCATACTATGGCACGCCGTTTTTCATCATTTTTGAGGATTTGAAAAAAATGACGAAATGACAAAAACGATGGGTTATAGCCCATGTTTTTTGAAATTTTGAAAAAAAAAGTTATCCTCGTTTCTCATCATTTTGGACCATGGGCTATAGCCCATATCATACGGCATACTATAGCGCGCCGTTTTTCATCATTTTTGAGGATTTGAAAAAAATGACGAAATGACAAAAACTATGGGTTATAGCCCATGTTTTTTGAAATTTTGAAAAAAAAAGTTATCCTCGTTTCTCATCATTTTGGACCATGGGCTATAGCCCATATCGTATGGCATACTATAGCGCGCCGTTTTTCATCATTTTTGAGGATTTAAAAAAAATGACGAAATGACAAAAACGATGGGTTATAGCCCATGTTTTTTGAAATTTTGAAAAAAAAAGTTATCCTCGTTTCTCATCATTTTGGACCATGGGCTATAGCCCATATCGTACGGCATACTATAGCGCGCCGTTTTTCATCATTTTTGAGGATTTGAAAAAAATGACGAAATGACAAAAACGATGGGTTATAGCCCATGTTTTTTGAAATTTTGAAAAAAAAAGTTAGCCTCGTTTCTCATCATTTTGGACCGTGGGCTATAGCCCATATCGTACGGCATACTATGGCACGCCGTTTTTCATCATTTTTGAGGATTTGAAAAAAATGACGAAATGACAAAAACGATGGGTTATAGCCCATGTTTTTTGAAATTTTGAAAAAAAAAGTTATCCTCGTTTCTCATCATTTTGGACCATGGGCTATAGCCCATATCGTACGGCATACTATAGCGCGCCGTTTTTCATCATTTTTGAGGATTTGAAAAAAATGACGAAATGACAAAAACGATGGGTTATAGCCCATGTTTTTTGAAATTTTGAAAAAAAAAGTTAGCCTCGTTTCTCATCATTTTGGACCGTGGGCTATAGCCCATATCGTACGGCATACTATGGCACGCCGTTTTTCATCATTTTTGAGGATTTGAAAAAAATGACGAAATGACAAAAACGATGGGTTATAGCCCATGTTTTTTGAAATTTTGAAAAAAAAAGTTAGCCTCGTTTCTCATCATTTTGGACCGTGGGCTATAGCCCATATCGTACGGCATACTATGGCACGCCGTTTTTCATCATTTTTGAGGATTTGAAAAAAATGACGAAATGACAAAAACGATGGGTTATAGCCCATGTTTTTTGAAATTTTGAAAAAAAAAGTTAGCCTCGTTTCTCATCATTTTGGACCGTGGGCTATAGCCCATATCGTACGGCATACTATGGCACGCCGTTTTTCATCATTTTTGAGGATTTGAAAAAAATGACGAAATGACAAAAACGATGGGTTATAGCCCATGTTTTTTGAAATTTTGAAAAAAAAAGTTATCCTCGTTTCTCATCATTTTGGACCATGGGCTATAGCCCATATCGTACGGCATACTATAGCGCGCCGTTTTTCATCATTTTTGAGGATTTGAAAAAAAATACGAAATGACAAAAACGATGGGTTATAGCCCATGTTTTTTGAAATTTTGAAAAAAAAAGTTAGCCTCGTTTCTCATCATTTTGGACCATGGGCTATAGCCCATATCGTACGGCATACTATAGCGCGCCGTTTTTCATCATTTTTGAGGATTTGAAAAAAATGACGAAATGACAAAAACTATGGGTTATAGCCCATGTTTTTTGAAATTTTGAAAAAAAAAGTTATCCTCGTTTCTCATCATTTTGGACCATGGGCTATAGCCCATATCGTATGGCATACTATAGCGCGCCGTTTTTCATCATTTTTGAGGATTTTAAAAAAATGACGAAATGACAAAAACGATGGGTTATAGCCCATGTTTTTTGAAATTTTGAAAAAAAAAGTTATCCTCGTTTCTCATCATTTTGGACCATGGGCTATAGCCCATATCGTACGGCATACTATAGCGCGCCGTTTTTCATCATTTTTGAGGATTTGAAAAAAATGACGAAATGACAAAAACGATGGGTTATAGCCCATGTTTTTTGAAATTTTGAAAAAAAAATTTAGCCTCGTTTCTCATCATTTTGGACCGTGGGCTATAGCCCATATCGTACGGCATACTATGGCACGCCGTTTTTCATCATTTTTGAGGATTTGAAAAAAATGACGAAATGACAAAAACGATGGGTTATAGCCCATGTTTTTTGAAATGTTGAAAAAAAAAGTTAGCCTCGTTTCTCATCATTTTGGACCGTGGGCTATAGCCCATATCGTACGGCATACTATGGCACGCCGTTTTTCATCATTTTTGAGGATTTGAAAAAAATGACGAAATGACAAAAACGATGGGTTATAGCCCATGTTTTTTGAAATTTTGAAAAAAAAAGTTAGCCTCGTTTCTCATCATTTTGGACCGTGGGCTATAGCCCATATCGTACGGCATACTATGGCACACCGTTTTTCATCATTTTTGAGGATTTGAAAAAAATGACAAAATGACAAAAACGATGGGTTATAGCCCATGTTTTTTGAAATTTTGAAAAAAAAAGTTATCCTCGTTTCTCATCATTTTGGACCATGGGCTATAGCCCATATCGTACGGCATACTATAGCGCGCAGTTTTTCATCATTTTTGAGGATTTGAAAAAAATGACGAAATGACAAAAACGATGGGTTATAGCCCATGTTTTTTGAAATTTTGAAAAAAAAAGTTATCATTTCTCATCATTTTGGACCATGGGCTATAGCCCATATCGTACGGCATACTATAGCGCGCCGTTTTTCATCATTTTTGAGGATTTGAAAAAAATGACGAAATGACAAAAACGATGGGTTATAGCCCATGTTTTTTGAAATTTTGAAAAAAAAAGTTAGCCTCGTTTCTCATCATTTTGGACCGTGGGCTATAGCCCATATCGTACGGCATACTATGGCACGCCGTTTTTCATCATTTTTGAGGATTTGAAAAAAATGACGAAATGACAAAAACGATGGGTTATAGCCCATGTTTTTTGAAATTTTGAAAAAAAAAGTTAGCCTCGTTTCTCATCATTTTGGACCGTGGGCTATAGCCCATATCGTACGGCATACTATAGCGCGCCGTTTTTCATCATTTTTGAGGATTTGAAAAAAATGACGAAATGACAAAAACGATGGGTTATAGCCCATGTTTTTTTAAATTTTGAAAAAAAAAGTTATCCTCGTTTCTCATCATTTTGGACCATGGGCTATAGCCCATATCGTACGGCATACTATAGCGCGCCGTTTTTCATCATTTTTGAGGATTTGAAAAAAATGACGAAATGACAAAAACGATGGGTTATAGCCCATGTTTTTTGAAATTTTGAAAAAAAAAGTTAGCCTCGTTTCTCATCATTTTGGACCGTGGGCTATAGCCCATATCGTACGGCATACTATGGCACGCCGTTTTTCATCATTTTTGAGGATTTGAAAAAAATGACGAAATGACAAAAACGATGGGTTATAGCCCATGTTTTTTGAAATTTTGAAAAAAAAAGTTAGCCTCGTTTCTCATCATTTTGGACCGTGGGCTATAGCCCATATCGTACGGCATACTATGGCACACCGTTTTTCATCATTTTTGAGGATTTGAAAAAAATGACAAAATGACAAAAACGATGGGTTATAGCCCATGTTTTTTGAAATTTTGAAAAAAAAAGTTATCCTCGTTTCTCATCATTTTGGACCATGGGCTATAGCCCATATCGTACGGCATACTATAGCGCGCAGTTTTTCATCATTTTTGAGGATTTGAAAAAAATGACGAAATGACAAAAACGATGGGTTATAGCCCATGTTTTTTGAAATTTTGAAAAAAAAAGTTATCATTTCTCATCATTTTGGACCATGGGCTATAGCCCATATCGTACGGCATACTATAGCGCGCCGTTTTTCATCATTTTTGAGGATTTGAAAAAAATGACGAAATGACAAAAACGATGGGTTATAGCCCATGTTTTTTGAAATTTTGAAAAAAAAAGTTAGCCTCGTTTCTCATCATTTTGGACCGTGGGCTATAGCCCATATCGTACGGCATACTATGGCACGCCGTTTTTCATCATTTTTGAGGATTTGAAAAAAATGACGAAATGACAAAAACGATGGGTTATAGCCCATGTTTTTTGAAATTTTGAAAAAAAAAGTTAGCCTCGTTTCTCATCATTTTGGACCGTGGGCTATAGCCCATATCGTACGGCATACTATGGCACGCCGTTTTTCATCATTTTTGAGGATTTGAAAAAAATGACGAAATGACAAAAACGATGGGTTATAGCCCATGTTTTTTGAAATTTTGAAAAAAAAAGTTATCCTCGTTTCTCATCATTTTGGACCATGGGCTATAGCCCATATCGTACGGCATACTATAGCGCGCCGTTTTTCATCATTTTTGAGGATTTGAAAAAAATTACGAAATGACAAAAACGATGGGTTATAGCCCATGTTTTTTGAAATTTTGAAAAAAAAAGTTAGCCTCGTTTTTCATCATTTTGGACCATGGGCTATAGCCCATATCGTACGGCATACTATAGCGCGCCGTTTTTCATCATTTTTGAGGATTTGAAAAAAATGACGAAATGACAAAAACTATGGGTTATAGCCCATGTTTTTTGAAATTTTGAAAAAAAAAGTTATCCTCGTTTCTCATCATTTTGGACCATGGGCTATAGCCCATATCGTATGGCATACTATAGCGCGCCGTTTTTCATCATTTTTGAGGATTTTAAAAAAATGACGAAATGACAAAAACGATGGGTTATAGCCCATGTTTTTTGAAATTTTGAAAAAAAAAGTTATCCTCGTTTCTCATCATTTTGGACCATGGGCTATAGCCCATATCGTACGGCATACTATAGCGCGCCGTTTTTCATCATTTTTGAGGATTTGAAAAAAATGACGAAATGACAAAAACGATGGGTTATAGCCCATGTTTTTTGAAATTTTGAAAAAAAAAGTTAGCCTCGTTTCTCATCATTTTGGACCGTGGGCTATAGCCCATATCGTACGGCATACTATGGCACGCCGTTTTTCATCATTTTTGAGGATTTGAAAAAAATGACGAAATGACAAAAACGATGGGTTATAGCCCATGTTTTTTGAAATTTTGAAAAAAAAAGTTATTCTCGTTTCTCATCATTTTGGACCGTGGGCTATAGCCCATATCTTACGGCATACTATGGCACGCCGTTTTTCATCATTTTTGAGGATTTGAAAAAAATGACGAAATGACAAAAACGATGGGTTATAGCCCATGTTTTTTGAAATTTTGAAAAAAAAAGTTATCCTCGTTTCTCATCATTTTGGACCATGGGCTATAGCCCATATCATACGGCATACTATAGCGCGCCGTTTTTCATCATTTTTGAGGATTTGAAAAAAATGACGAAATGACAAAAACGATGGGTTATAGCCCATGTTTTTTGAAGTTTTGAAAAAAAAAATTAGCCTCGTTTCTCATCATTTTGGACCGTGGGCTATAGCCCATATCGTACGGCATACTATGGCACGCCGTTTTTCATCATTTTTGAGGATTTGAAAAAAATGAAAAAATGAAAAAAAACGATGGGTTATAGCCCATGTTTTTTGATATTTTGAAAAAAAAAGTTAGCCTCGTTTCTCATAATTTTGGACCGTGGGCTATAGCCCATATCGTACGGCATACTATGGCACGCCGTTTTTCATCATTTTTGAGGATTTGAAAAAAAATACGAAATGACAAAAACGATGGGTTATAGCCCATGTTTTTTGAAAATTTGAAAAAGAAAGTTAGCCTCGTTTCTCATCATTTTGGACCATGGGCTATAGCCCATATTGTACGGCATACTATGGCACGCCGTTTTTCATCATTATTGAGGATTTGAAAAAAATGAAAAAATGAAAAAAACGATGGGTTATAGCCCATGTTTTTTGATATTTTGAAAAAAAAAGTTAGCCTCGTTTCTCATCATTTTGGACCGTGGGCTATAGCCCATATCGTACGGCATACTATGGCACGCCGTTTTTCATCATTTTTGAGGATTTGAAAAAAATGACGAAATGACAAAAACGATGGGTTATAGGCCATGTTTTTTGAAATTTTGAAAAAAAAAGTCATCCTCGTTTCTCATCATTTTGGACCATGGGCTATAGCCCATATCATACGGCATACTATAGCGCGCCGTTTTTCATCATTTTTGAGGATTTGAAAAAAATGACGAAATGACAAAAACGATGGGTTATAGCCCATGTTTTTTGAAGTTTTGAAAAAAAAAATTAGCCTCGTTTCTCATCATTTTGGACCGTGGGCTATAGCCCATATCGTACGGCATACTATGGCACGCCGTTTTTCATCATTTTTGAGGATTTGAAAAAAATGAAAAAATGAAAAAAAACGATGGGTTATAGCCCATGTTTTTTGATATTTTGAAAAAAAAAGTTAGCCTCGTTTCTCATCATTTTGGACCGTGGGCTATAGCCCATATCGTACGGCATACTATGGCACGCCGTTTTTCATCATTTTTGAGGATTTGAAAAAAAATACGAAATGACAAAAACGATGGGTTATAGCCCATGTTTTTTGAAAATTTGAAAAAGAAAGTTAGCCTCGTTTCTCATCATTTTGGACCGTGGGCTATAGCCCATATTGTACGGCATACTATGGCACGCCGTTTTTCATCATTATTGAGGATTTGAAAAAAATGAAAAAATGAAAAAAACGATGGGTTATAGCCCATGTTTTTTGATATTTTGAAAAAAAAAGTTAGCCTCGTTTCTCATCATTTTGGACCGTGGGCTATAGCCCATATCGTACGGCATACTATGGCACGCCGTTTTTCATCATTTTTGAGGATTTGAAAAAAATGACGAAATGACAAAAACGATGGGTTATAGGCCATGTTTTTTGAAATTTTGAAAAAAAAAAGTCATCCTCGTTTCTCATCATTTTGGACCATGGGCTATAGCCCATATCATACGGCATACTATAGCGCGCCGTTTTTCATCATTTTTGAGGATTTGAAAAAAATGACGAAATGACAAAAACGATGGGTTATAGCCCATGTTTTTTGAAATTTTGAAAAAAAAAAATAGCCTCGTTTCTCATCATTTTGGACCGTGGGCTATAGCCCATATCGTACGGCATACTATGGCACGCCGTTTTTCATCATTTTTGAGGATTTGAAAAAAATGAAAAAATGAAAAAAAACGATGGGTTATAGCCCATGTTTTTTGATATTTTGAAAAAAAAAGTTAGCCTCGTTTCTCATCATTTTGGACCGTGGGCTATAGCCCATATCGTACGGCATACTATGGCACGCCGTTTTTCATCATTTTTGAGGATTTGAAAAAAATGACGAAATGACAAAAACGATGGGTTATAGCCCATGTTTTTTGAAATTTGGGAAAAAAAGGTTATCCTCGTTTCTCATCATTTTGGACCATGGGCTATAGCCCATATCGTACGGCATACTATGGCACGCCGTTTTTCATCATTTTTGAGGATTTGAAAAAAATGACGAAATGACAAAAACGATGGGTTATAGCCCATGTTTTTTTTAATTTTGAAAAAAAAAAGTTATCCTCGTTTCTCATCATTTTGGACCATGGGCTATAGCCCATATCGTACGGCATACTATAGCGCGCCGTTTTTCATCATTTTTGAAAAAAATGACGAAATGACAAAAACGATGGGTTATAGCCCATGTTTTTTGAAATTTGGGAAAAAAAAGTTATCCTCGTTTCTCATCATTTTGGACCATGGGCTATAGCCCATATCGTACGGCATACTATAGCGCGCCATTTTTCATCATTTTTGAAAAAAATTACGAAATGACAAAAACGATGGGTTAGCCCATGTTTTTTGAAATTTTGAAAAAAAAAGTTAGCCTCGTTTCTCATCATTTTTGACCGTGGGCTATAGCCCATATCGTACGGCATACTATAGCGCGCCATTTTTCATAATTTTTGACGATTTGAAAAAAATGACGAAATGACAAAAACGATGGGTTATAGCCCATGTTTTTTGAAATTTTGAAAAAAAAAGTTATCCTCGTTTCTCATCATTTTGGACCATTGGCTATAGCCCATATCGTACGGCATACTATAGCGCGCCAGACTTCCCCCCGGCACCTCTAGTTGCACTCTTCGGTGTGGTGGAACCAGATCAAGTACAAAACAAATACGAGGCACAGGCCATCTCACTCGCAACACTGTTAGCTAGGAAATTAATACTACAAGCCTGGAAATCGGATAAACCTCCGACAGTTGACATGTGGCTAAGGGAGCTGGGAGGAGTGCTGCATATGGAGAAAATTAGATTCACCTTGTCGAAAAAAGAACACCTTTATCTAAAAACCTGGTCGCCCATTATTGAGATGCTTGTTACATTGGACTGAAGTGGTGTAATTGAATGTTGTTCTGCCCTGTAATGTCGTCTAATTAATGTTTGATATGTGTATACTGTATACGTCTGTATTTTCTATGTGGGTACACATGTCTGCATATGTCTTCCTTTTCACATCAGAAATGTTTTTTAGAATTTATAGTGATGTTGTTTCTGTCCTCGGAATGCCGTGTAGTCATCAGCCTTGTCAGTTATAATTTTATTGTTTTTGTCTTTTTCTTTGAGTTATGTTTTGTCTCCTTTTATTGTAAGTCTCGTTTGTATGTTTTTTGCAATTTTTTGTCCGATCTGTAATTTTATGGTTAATCATTACTGAAATGCTTTTATGCCAAAAATCATAATAAACAGATGTTTAAAAAAAATATACTATAGCGCGCCGTTTTTCATCATTTTTGAGGATTAGAAAAAAATGACGAAATGACAAAAACGATGGGTTATAGCCCATGTTTTTTGAAATTTTGAAAAAAAAGTTATCCTCGTTTCTCATCATTTTGGACCATGGGCTATAGCCTATATCGTACGGCATACTATAGCGCGCCGTTTTTCATCATTTTTGATGATTTGACAATATTGAAAAAATGAAAAAAACGATGGGTTATATTGAAGCGTGCACCTACACACGCACAGGCGCACATGCGTATGCACACCTGGACCTGTAAATGAACAACACAAAAACTAAGGCACTGGTGTCGGACTTCTGGTTTACCGGAACGGGGTTCAACTCCCTGCAGTGCCCTGCTCAATGTGTTGTATTTACCGGAAAGGATGGGAAACATTAGCAAATTGCGGAGTGTTAGAAAAAAAAGAATGGGTTATAGCCCATGTTTTTTCATTTTTTTGAAAAATTGCGGAATTTTGAATTTTTTTGAAAAATTGCGAAATTGCGGATTTTTTTTTATAATAAAAGCTTATATTTAGAGCATTTAACTGTACTTATAACACATTATAAACACACTTACGCAAACGCCACGTCTCCTGTTGATTACGTTGCTTCAGAATGAACTAGAACGGTGAACCCATGTCCTGTGAAAGCACGCCTCTGTCACCTGATACTGACTTCCTCCTTCACCATGTCTCCATAGTATACGCAACAATAGTATAACACATTTTACCCCCCAATTAACTGTATTAATAATATCTACATCCCTGAGATACTGTAATTGGTTGATAAGAGGATTTCGGTTCTCATATAACACACAGTGTTTACTGTATGGGCAGTGAACTTCCTTAATGGCACCAACATCTAAACATAAACAACACAAACATTAAGTTACAAATATGAGCTGGGTACTTAATATTATAATGAGCCCACTCACGGAATGAACGCGACACACACACGCACACACACACGCGCACACACACACACACACACACACACACACACACACACACACACACACACACCCCATCAAGGTAAAGCCACACCCCCATTGATCTAAAGCCACGCCCCCATCGAGGGTAATATTTTATTATAATATGTTTCAGCAGATGTTCCACCAGAAAATACTGAGCAAAGCATTAGCATGTTAGCATTAGCGTGCTTACATCAGTTGGCATTAGCGTGCTTACATCAGTTAGCATCGGCACGCTTACATCAGTTAGCATTAGCGTGCGTAGATCAGTTAGCATTAGCGTGCTTTGATCAGAGTGGTACTCACAAAGATCACATTTGAACTGCACAGGACCCCCCCAAAAAATAATCATATTTAAACTGCCCCCCCCCCCCTCCCCCCCAAAAAAATAATAAAATAATAAAAATAATAATAATAATAAAATAAATAATAGAATAATAAAATAATAATAATAAAATAAATAATAATAATAAATAAAATTAGCAGGTAGGTATATACATGGATTAATTTGGTCACTGTAGCTACCATCATTTGTGGACCCCCTGTAACCCCCTCAACGACCCCTGGGGGTCCCTGTAACCCCCTCAACGACCCCTGGGGGTCCCTGTAACCCCCTCAACGACCCCTGGGGGTCCCTGTAACCCCCTCAACGACCCCTGGGGGTCCCTGGAACCCCCTCAACGACCCCTGGGGGTCCCTGGACCACACGTTGAGAAGCACAGGTACAGAGTAAGATATAAGTCTTGTATTCACAGCATGTTAAGCATAACGGTAACTCCTCCCACATCACGCTAACTGATGGTCGGTAACTGAGGTCGCGACCCCAAGGCCACCACCGATTGGTCACTTCCTGGAAGAGAGGAGGAGACAGTACATGTACTTAAAGGATAACTTCACCACTTTTAAACTTTCACCACTTTTCAACAATTTTTCTACTCGGTCTGTGTCTCATAGGAGGGCTGTGGGCAGTTCAGAAACCAGTCTGTGTCTCATAGGAGGGCTGTGGGCGGTTCAGAAACCAGTCTGTGTCTCATAGGAGGGCTGTGGGCAGTTCAGAAACCAGTCTGTGTCTCATAGGAGGGCTGTGGGCAGTTCAGAAACCAGTCTGTGTCTCATAGGAGGGCTGTGGGCAGTTCAGAAACCAGTCTGTGTCTCATAGGAGGGCTGTGGGCAGTTCAGAAACCAGTCTGTGTCTCATAGGAGGGCTGTGGGCGGTTCAGAGACCAGTCTGTGTCTCATAGGAGGGCTGTGGGCAGTTCAGAAACCAGTCTGTGTCTCATAGGAGGGCTGTGGGCGGTTCAGAAACCAGTCTGTGTCTCATAGGAGGGATGTGGGCAGTTCAGAAACCAGTCTGTGTCTCATAGGAGGGCTGTGGGCAGTTCAGAAACCAGTCTGTCTCTCATAGGAGGGCTGTGGGCGGTTCAGAAACCAGTCTATGTCTCATAGGAGGGCTGTGGGCGGTTCAGAGACCAGTCTGTGTCTCATAGGAGGGCTGTGGGCGGTTCAGAAACCAGTCTGTGTCTCATAGGAGGGCTGTGGGCCGTTCAGAAACCAGTCTGTGTCTCATAGGAGGGCTGTGGGCGGTTCAGAAACCAGTCTGTGTCTCATAGGAGGGCTGTGGGCAGTTCAGAAACCAGTCTGTGTCTCATAGGAGGGCTGTGGGCAGTTCAGAAACCAGTCTGTGTCTCATAGGAGGGCTGTGGGCAGTTCAGAAACCAGTCTGTGTCTCATAGGAGGGCTGTGGGCAGTTCAGAAACCAGTCTGTGTGTGTGTGTGTGTGTGTGTGTGTGTGTGTGTGTGTGTGTGTGTGTGTGTGTGTGTGTGTGCAGCATGCATTCGTGTGTGTGTGTGTGTGTGTGTGTGTGTGTGTGTGTGTGTGTGTGTACGTACGGTGCGTAGGTGTGCAGCATCAGAGTGCTGGCGGTTTCCAGCGTCCAATGGCATCGCTCCAACACCTCCTGACACTCTGCCCTGGAGCGCAGGCCCAGACGGAACAACTGCTCCACCTGGTGGACCAACACAGTACTGCATCAACCCATTTAGACCTGAATCCTGACGGTTTTCTGAAAAACCCCATGTTTCTATGTCAGTGGTGCTCAAACTATTTCATGTGTGTGTGTGTGTGTGTGTGTGTGTGTGTGTGTGTGTGTGTGTGTGTTGGTGTGTGGGCGTGCGTGCGTGTGGGGGCGTGCTTGTGTGTGTGTGTGTGTGTGTGTGTGTGTGTGTGTGTGTGTGTGTGTGTGTGTGTGTGTGTGTGTGGGCGTGTACCTTCAGGTGATTGACAGCGTCAGTCACCGTCCAGTCGTGGCTCTGCAGAGCCGTCTGACACTCCTCCACTGTTACGCCATGGACCGCCCCCTGGACCTGTCAATCAACCAGCCAACCAATCAGATCACTTACCAGTTACCAGTTCTTATAACGTCAGTGGGTGCTCCCCAGTCCCGCCCCCACCTGCCCTTCCCCCTGCGCTTTCAGAGTATATACTCTGAATATATTCTTTCAAATGAGGTTTTTGGCCTTATAGATAAAAAATATGCTCAGTTCTTTTAATTAATACATCTCAGCCTTATTTACGAACGATCAGTTACAACACACCATTCACACTGAGCGACCCTACCCTCAGGGTAGGGTCGCTCACCCGGTGCGCAGCGCACTGGATTTTAGAACGACAACGCACTGAGTGCACTGAATAAACGGACGACAAGAGAGCACACCAGTGCGTTGCGCCCTAAAGGTTGAACTACACATCAGTGAAATTAACCACTGGGAAAACCCCTAATTGAGAGAGTGCAGGCCTAACAAGCCACCACAGCTCATGAAACACATACAGGCTGCATGGCTAACAGGGCTCAGTGCTTCCCCTACCATAATATCTCTCCTTTCTCTGGCTCTATGACTTATACGCCCATGAAAAAAGGAAATAATTGGAATTATACCAATCGGTTGAGATTTGGGCTGATTACAGCACAAGATAAGCCCATCGCACACCGTCTGCGACCGTCTGCGGCGCGGCGCGTTGCCGCGCGGCGCCGCCTGGAAAATAGAACTGTGTTCTATCGGCGCGGCGCGACGCGGCGGACGGAGCCGGTGTGCGATAGCTTCATTGAAAATAACGCAGCCGGTGTGTGGTGGGCTTTAGATATCAACTTTTTGCGCGACGGTGTCTGTGGTGTTTTACCTATACTTGTGACCTCTGACCCGTGTGACCTCTGACCCGTGTGACCTCTGACCCGTGTGACCTCTGACCTCTGACCCGTGTGACCTCTGACCTGTGTGACCTCTGACCCGTGTGACCTCTGACCCGTGTGACCTCTGTGACCTCTGACCTGTGTGACCTGGCTCTCCTGCGCCGCGCTCAGCGCCGCCGTTCTCCCGCTGTTGTTGTTGTTGTGGGAGGAGTTTGGTTTAGCTCCGCCCCCAGGAGGCTGCTGGACCATGGGCTTGACGGCGGCCATGTTGGCTGCTCCGTACCTGATCACATGACCACAGGGAGATCACATGACCACAGAGAGATCACATGACCACAGAGAGATCACATGACCACAGAGAGACGCCATTATAACACCGTCTGTCTGTCTGTCTGTCTGTCTGTCAGATTTATGTTACACTTGGTCAATCGATAAATGTGTATTCAACTGCGAAACAGCGCCCCCCTTTGGCTTAAACGTCTGCTGAAGTTTAAGCCAAAGGGGGGCGCTGTTTCAGGTATTAACGCAAAGATTCTGAGAGAGAATGTATTAGAACTAGAGCTGGGACTCGATTAATTTTTTTTTTCTAATGAATTAGAAGCTTTGTAATGAATGAATCTTGATTAATCGCATTTTAATCGCATATCAATATTCAACCCGAGAACAACCCGAGAAATGCGCCCAGTGAGAAACGTTCCGCCGTGAAAAAGATATAAAATACGTGAATTTTTTGATCGCGTTAATTAATCTCAATTAACGCGTTAAAGTCCCGGCCCTAATTAAAACACTTCTTTATTGAAAACTAAGGACCTACGGATTTCAAGAGTCTAAATCTCACAGGCTGATCATAAACTGCCCGCGGGCCGTCTATTGGGGTACCCTGAAGTTAGCGTTAGCCTGAAGTTAGCGTTAGCCTGAAGTTAACCTTAGCGTTAGCCTGAAGTTAGCGTTAGCCTGAGGTTAGCGTTAGCCTGAAGTTAGCGTTAGCCTGAAGTTAGCGTTAGCCTGAAGTTGGCGTTAGCCTGAAGTTAGCGTTAGCCTGAAGTTAGCGTTAGCCTGAAGTTGGCGTTAGCCTGAAGTTAGCGTTAGCCTGAAGTTAGCGTTAGAAGGAGTTCCTACCTCTCCAGGTAGGCGGGGCGCTCCGGGAGCGGGGCGGGGGGCGCGGGGATGAGCGGGGGGGCCTGGGGGGAGGGGCCGCCGTCCACCAACGAAGAAGAAGAAGGAGGAGGAGGAGGCCGCGCCGTGGCCGCGCGTCCCTCCGAGCTCAAGGACGACAGCAACGCGGACGCAGAAGAAGAAGAAGAAGAGGAGGAGGAGGCTGGTTGGGGGCGGAGCTTGGAGGAGTTGAAGGGGGCGAGGGGGGGCGGCGGCAGAGAGCCGGAGAGGAGGTGGCCCAGAGAGCGGACACGCCCCCATACGGCCCGGAGGGGGAGGGGCCGGAAGTGGACACGCCCCGATAGGAGGAGGAGCCAGCCGCTGCCACGCCCCCGTACAGTCCAGAGGCAGACCTGTGGGGGGGGCGGGGCACCAAGGAGAGATTGTTGGTGCGGCGGCCATCTTGGAAACCAAACACAACATAAACAGTGGGAGAAAGGGGGCGGGGGGGGGGCGATAAAGGCCCTTATTTGCGATTAGTCGACGATGTCGTATTATGACCGACCGTCACATGACTTACCCAGAGGAGGAGGAGCTAGCCGCCGCCGCCGCGGCTATGGCGGCTGCACGTCGCGGCGAGGAGGCGAGGGGGGGCGGGGGCAGCGGGGAGGGGGAGGCGGAGCGAGGGGGGAGGGGGAGGGGCTGGGGGGGAGGCGCCGACAGGGACAGCGGGGAGGAGGAGCGTGAGCCGGGCTGGGAGAAGGAGGAGGAGGGGTGGTGGTGGGCGTGGTCAGACCTGGGCGGGATCTGTGGAGGAGGGGGCCGTCTGGCCCCCCTCGCTCCTCCTCACCTGGAGAGACAGAGAGAGAGAGACAGAGAGAGAGAGAGAGACAGAGAGAGAGAGACAGAGAGAGAGAGAGAGAGAGAGAGAGAGAGAGAGAGAGACAGAGAGAGAGACAGAGACAGAGAGAGAGAGAGACAGAGAGAGAGAGAGAGAGAGAGAGAGAGAGAGACAGAGAGAGAGAGCGAGAGAGAGAGAGAGACAGAGAGAGAGAGACAGAGACAGAGAGAGAGAGAGAGAGAGAGAGACAGAGAGAGAGAGAGACAGAGAGAGAGACAGAGAGAGAGAGAGAGAGACGTTATTGTCCGTTGACTAGAGGTGTAACGATGGTAACTGCATACATGACCACAGAGAGACGCCATTATAACACCGTCTGTCTGTCTGTCTGTCTGTCTGTCAGATTTATGTTACACTTGGTCAATCGATAAATGTGTATTCAACTGCGAAACAGCGCCCCCCTTTGGCTTAAACGTCTGCTGAAGT
>NW_027665530.1:0-105000 GCF_963924005.1 Protomyctophum bolini
ACGCACACACACACACGCACACACACACACACACACACACACACACTCACTCACAGAGACACACACGCACACCACTCTCCGCTGCGCTCCGCTCTGCTCTCCTGCACGCCAGAATTCACAGCTAGTTATTTTCCTCTCTTTGGTTTTGTTTTATTCTTTCCTCCCCTACGAGCACACGGAGAAAAGAAAATCCATCCTTTTTCTTTTTTCATTTGTAGGGAGGGGGGGGGGGGGGGGGGGTCGGGGGGGGGGGGTCATTATTATTCTTCTTCGCCCATTGATCCATTAAAGCTAAATCACTTTTAAAAAGGCTTAAAGTTTAAGCACTTTTTCAACC
The DNA here is from genome assembly GCF_963924005.1 of Protomyctophum bolini. NCBI lineage: Eukaryota > Metazoa > Chordata > Actinopteri > Myctophiformes > Myctophidae > Protomyctophum > Protomyctophum bolini. The sequence goes on from NW_027665530.1 coordinate 338, forward strand.
CATGCCTTTTCCTATACATTCTGAAGCATGTTGGTTGTTGGTAATTATATAGGCGACAAAAGGTGATCTAAAATATGGCAAATCTACAAGCCCCATCTTTGCTATTTTAGTTTTATTATAATTATAGGCCTATATGTATATATATATATATATATATATATATATATATATTATTATTTTTACTTTAATTTTTTTGACAACAGAGCTTAAAGGCAAACAGAAAGTGGGGTGGTTGTGTGAGTGAGAGGAGCGGGACGTTTAGGGGCCGACATGAAAGTGACATCCCGTCACAGGTTTGAACCCCCCCCCCCCCCCCCCCCCCCCCCCCCCCCCCGCCCCCCCTCCCCCTCCCCTATGTCTTGGTGAATAAATTAAAGGGCCATCATCATTTTCTTTACATCTTTTCAAACCCCCAGAGCTTCCATGACTGCAGGAACTCTTCAGTCCACACAATGGGACCAAACGCACTAAAACTTTTTTTTTTTTTTCTGATGCAAATGAACGCAACCGGCCCATTCAGCGTTTAAAAACACTTCCCACCAAATTCTGTTATATACCCCGAAAGCCTGAAGGGAAATGATCCTATAGTTGAAAGAACAATCACAGTTTGGGTCCTTGTAGTTTATATATAGGCTATTTCTTTCGCTCCAGATATTAAACTGTTTTAAAACAAATTCACTAATAATAATAATAATAAAGATGCGTTGTTGTAACTGATTGTTCATTAAGGCAAAGATTGATATAAATTCTAAAGAGACAAAACCTTTGCTCTATAGGCCTTCATGTTCTGTAAAAATGACCCCTGTCTTCAATACAATAATAATAATACTAAAACTATAATAATAATAATTTATTTTAACTCTAACTTGTATTTAGTGCATTTAATTTAATTCGCTGTGGGACTTCATCGTATTGTAAGTTATTGCAGTAGCCATATTATACTTTACCACACATTCACTGCGTTTGAAATCATTTTAAACACTTAAAGCCTTAAGACAAGATTTAGACTCTCGTATGGATGCTTTTTATTAGATTCTGACATTTTCAATCTATACGAAATATCAGGACAGATAAAAAATACATCTTTACCAGAGTCTGAATGTTAAAGGCTACCCTAAACTATATGAAATAAAAATACATCCATACCAGAGTCTGAATGTTAAAGGATACCCTAAACTATATGAAATAAAAATACATCCATACCAGAGTCTGAATGTTAAAGGATACCCTAAACTATATGAAATAAAAATACATCCATACCAGAGTCTGAATGTTAAAGGCTACCCTAAACTATATGAAATAAGATAAAAATACATCCATACCAGAGTCTGAATGTTAAAGGCTACCCTAAACTATATGAAATAAGCCTTTTTAAGTTTAATTATGGACGGTATTAATTTGGAGGATCATATAATTAGGCTATTAAAACAACATGTGGGGGGAACAATTGACTTCCTAAAAGTGATACAAAAATTTTTAAACAAACATTGTACATATTTCCCCTTGAAGAGCTTAGAGTAAATCCAGCGTGCAGAAGCACTGCAGCTCATATAACATATAATATACATAATATAACATATAATATACATAATATAACATATTTCCCCTTGAAGAGCTTAGAGTATAAATCCAGCGTGCAGAAGGACTCAGAGCATCTCCCAGATCAGGTTGCACATGGAGGGGACTCTCACATTCTCAGCATTCCACAGTCAACGTCAGTTTGAAATAACAGTTTCAAACTAATTTGGCGTGGAGATGTTTTATTATCTAGGCATTTCATTCATTCATTCTCTGCTCTATAAATAAAACAAGTCACCCCCGTATATCCATCCATGCATCCACAGTTACAACAACAACCAACCGGCCACAATAAATCTCATTTTAACGGGACAGACAGCGTTACAAAATCGGTTAGAAAAAGTCAGAAACATCCTTTTTTTTTTTTTTTTAAGATATTGAGAATAGTGAATATTGTGAATCAACACACAATCGGTTAGGAAAAGTCAGAAACATATCTAGGCTATATCATTTTATATATATATATATATTTTAAGATATTGATAATAGTGAATATTGTGCATGCATGTAGTGCGTTATTGGTCACATAATCTCACATTTTGCACCGATCTCCAAACAGCAGCCTATAGTTTAATAGTAACCAGAGAAAGCGGAGAACAGTAAACATTATCCTAAGACCACATGGCCACAGAACTCACCCAGTAAGACTGATCTCTTCTCCTCTCTCCGTCTGTCCGGCTGCAGGAGGCTCGGTCTGGTCCGGTTCGGGTTCCGTTCGCCTCTCAAACTTTGATGAACGCCGACGACAAAAAAACGGCGACAAAACAACGAGAAAATAATAATAATATCCCTCGCGAAATATCAAAGAGTTCCATTTAGTTTATAGTTCTGCTTTTTAGGAGGAGGAAAAAACACACACACGCGCGGAGCAGGAATACACACAGGGTGATATGTATGGAGAGAGAGAGAGAGAGAGAGAGAGACCTAGAGCGTGTCTTGTAAAAAGTTGCTCTCTCTCCTTCGCTTCGCTCCTCCAACTCCGCCTCAGCAGCTCCGAGAAATGAAATAATTAAAAGGAGGTAAAAAAAAAAAAAGTTTGAGCGGAGGAGAGAGAGAGAGAGAGAGAGAGAGAGAGAGAGAGCTGCAGCAGACGTCGTGCACGCGCGCGTCTCGTCAACTATCCATCGCACGCACACACATTCGCACGCACGCGCGGTCAAAACCATACACTATACATTACAGACTACACACACACACACACACACACACACACACACAACTTTGGCGAGGGAAGAAAAGCAAACTTTTGTAAATGTAAATGTTCCCATTTATTTGGTGTGCGTGCACGGCACGGGCATGCACGCGGACGGCGGATTACAGGAAGGAAGGAGAGTCCGGCTCACTCTGCGCTGTCTCGAATTCTCTCTCTCTCTCTCTCTCTCTCTGTGTGTGTGTGTGTGTGGGTGTGTGCGTGTGGTGTGTGTGGTGTCACTGGTGTGTGTGTGTGTGTGTGTGTGTGTGTGTGTGTGTGGTGTCACTGGTGTGTGTGTGTGTGTGTGTGTGTGTGTGTGAGGCAGACAACAGATCATCATCATTAGCCTCAGTGAAAGGATGCAGGTTGTTTAAAGTCAATTAAACACCACACGTTAATTAATTATGTCAATTAATTAATATAGGTTTAACCTCGTGGACATTTTATATATGATGGGAAATGGATCTTTGATTGATATCATTCAATAAAACGGCTGACGTAATGACTGATGACCATTTTGATAGGCCTATTGTAGGCGATATATTTCTTTTTTTAATTCATATTGATATCAATCAATTAAGGTATTTTATTCTAATAGGCCTATATACACATTACAACTTATAAGGCTACATGTTAATTATTCCAATTTTATATTTAATTAGATATTATAGCTTTTGGAAGAGTTGCGTAGTGTAGCCGATAAAACAATTCAGGGACATAATGCAGACCTAATGTAATCTTGATGGTTTTTCTCCCCCCAAAATCAATATAATCCAAATATGATATTGCCCAATGTATGTACAACGTATTCAGTATTTGTTCTTATTTTCTTCTTGGCACTCACTGTCAGTGTTGTTTTATAACACTGTCAGTGTTGTTTTCGTCGATTAAAACTAAGACGAAAAATGCTCGTCAACTACCTTTTTTCACTGACAAAAACGAATGGAAACTAAATGAAAACGAAGCTACGATGACTAAAACTAAGACTAAATACACTGACAATGTCGTGTAAAAAAGTGTAAAATCAGTCATTACGACGGCATCAAGGACCGCCAAAACACATTTTAGTCAACTGTAGATTTAGTCGACTAAAGTCTTATGACATTCAGTCGACTAAAACTAGACTAACACTAAGACATTCCTGCAGGTGACTAAAATGTGACTAAAACTAAATTAAGTTTCAGTCCAAAGACTATATATGACTAAAACTAAAATAGAAATTTGCTGCCAAAAACAACACTGCTCACTGTTCCACCTTAAATTATGCCTCGTTCATAAGCACACCTGGACCTGTAAATGAACAACACAAAAACTAAGGCACTGGTGTCGGACTTCTGGTTTACCGGAACGGGGTTCAACTCCCTGCAGTGCCCTGCTCAATGTGTTGTATTTACCGGAAAGGATGGGAAACATTAGCAAATTGCGGAGTGTTTAAAAAAAAAATCCGCAATTTCCGCAATTTTCAATTTCCACAATTTTGCAATTTCCGCAATTTTCAATTTCCGCAATTTCCATTTCCGCAATTCCCATTTCCGCAATTTCCGCAATTACCATTTCCGCAATTTCCGCAATTACCATTTCCGCAATTTCCACAATTATCATTTCAGGAATTTCCGCAATTCCGCAATTTCCGCAATTCCACAATTACCATTTCCGCAATTTCGCAATTTCCATTTCCGCAATTTCCGCAATTTCCGCAATTTCGGCAGACCCATAAGAGTCCATTTGGTTCCATGTGTTACACTCTCAGAGTTACAGACCCATAAGAGTCCATTTGGTTCCATGTGTTACACTTTCAGAGTTACAGACCCATAAGGGTCCATTTGGTTCCGTTTGTACACTCTCAGAGTTACAGACCCATAAGGGTCCATTTGTACACTCTCAGAGTTTATACAGACCTGCACCAAAAGTAGTGTTCACTTTAAATTTCACATTTTATTCCTATGGGACACACTCAAATTAAAGTTAAAATGATCTTTATTGGCAATGAGAAAACATAGGTTTACTGTACATTGTTGCCGTTGTCAAAATACAATAAAAACAGTTGAACATGTGTAAAGTATAAACAGTGTTCTAACAGGGAATGCAGCTTTTTTATTTTTTGAACAAAAACAAAACAAATGGCAGCATTTCTTTGTAGTGCTTGAAATGTATGTAATTCTGTAAACTGTTAACCCATTCTAACCGGGCACCCATTTTGGTGTTAGCATCATGTTATGCTTTACCTATTGAAAAATAGCAGATCTACAAGCTCATATCGCGCCACCGAGTGGCGCGATATGAGCTTGTAGATCTGCTATTTTTGAAAAATTCGAAGAACGACTGACATTTTTAGAATCTGATCTCAGGTCAGAATGGGTTCATCAGACCAGTGTGTGTCCAGTGGAAACCTCGTATGAATCTGATCTCAGGTCAGAATGGGTTCATCAGACCAGTGTGTGTCCAGTGGAAACCTCGTATGAATCTGATCTCAGGTCAGAATGGGTTAAAAAAAAAGCTCTGTTTACACCAGCGGTTCCCAAAGTGGGGTCCGGGGCGGGGACCCCCAGGGGTCCTTGAGGGAGTTCCAGGGGGTCCCCACCTAAATTATAGTTTGGAACCAAATGGACCCTTATGGTTCTGTAACTCTGAGAGTGTAGGCCTACAAATGCATTTTGTACACTCTCAGAGTTAAATTAGCATTGATTTTACAATATAAATTGGGGGTCCCAGAGATAGAAATGCCAATAAATGCGGCGTCCGTAGCCTAATGCATGTCAAACTGGGGGTCCTTGACATTAAACTGGTTGAGAATCACTGCTAGAGCCGTATAAATCTTCTCTTGTTATGGGTTATCTGGCATTTCTCTTCAAAAGGGGGGTAAGTAGTGTAATTTTGGGGGTCCTGGACATGAAAAAGACTGGGAACCACTGGATTACACACAGCACACACCATGTGGTGTATTCATCTCCAACACAAGGGCGACATCTAGTGGCGTGCCCCTGCACCTGTTCTGTCCACCATGCAACTTGAATTCCTTCTTCTGGAGGAAGGGGAGGTCTTCGAGGGCAATCATACTTCCAGTATGGTGATCATAGTTGGGAAGGGAGGATGTTATGACATGTGGACTGCGGGACTGGTAAGTGTGCTGTGTGTCAGTTGTGGTGTATGGACTGTGGGACTGGTGAGAAACAGTGGGTTGAGTGTGGGTTATGGTGTGTGGGCTGTGGGACTGGTGAGAAACAGTGGGTTGAGTGTGGGTTATGGTGTGTGGGCTGTGGGACTGGTGAGAAACAGTGGGTTGAGTGTGGGTTATGGTGTGTGGGTTATGGTGTGTGGACTGGTGTGAATCAGTGGATTGAGTGTGTGGAATAAATGAAGCCCCGCCCTGTTTAACCCTTCTGCACACATCATCATAAGTAGACATCAGTTTACTGATTTGTAATTGAAGGGCATCATTTTGAGCGGCCAAATCAAATGGTGTGATGTCAGAGTGTGTACCCGTAACATGTGTGTCAGTGTGGACACTCTCAGATGAGTGTGGTGAAACATTAGCATCAGATACAACAGATACATCAACCTCTGCTCCAGCGCCTGTAGTAACATCACTCTTGGTACGCTTATCAATCATTTGAGCAATAATATCTAGCATAGTGCTCAACTCTGATATGCCCTGGTCATCTGACACTAGCAAATCTGTGCTTTCCATCCATGAACACAAAAAATCAATACAGCTCTCTTCATCCTGGTTGACCAACTTAGCTTGAGTAGACTCTTGTGAGCGTGAGATGACTTTGGCAAGCTGTAGCAGTTCATCTGAAGAAAGGTTGAATAGCTTCTTCTTTATGGTCCAGGTCAGCGTTTTCCTCTCGTTGTCTGCCATCGCGAACATCAATCAGACGCCCTCAGCTCGTGAAGTCCTTGCTCTGGCAGCAGTCAGACGCTCTCGACTCTCACAGCTTCTCGCTCTGACGATGAAGCACTCTGGCCCACAGGTTCAGGAATCACTGGATCGACGTCCTACTCCGACCATCAGGTGGCGCCGATCCCGGACGAGCCCCCACAAATCTGTTACAGGTCCCAGTTGTAAGACCCATAGGCAGATGAGTTTTGCTGCTAGGGAAGCCCTCCTATGCCTGATAAAACAGGAATAAAATTAATAAGACAGTGACGACGATGTTGTCTTTTCAGCCTCCTCATGCAGAATGAATTTATTAATTCACAATTCAATATATTCATTTTCTCTGTATCATTCTTTTCTTTTTTTCAATAAATCAATCAAAATATCACATAGTCACAATATTCCCTTTCTTCATGACATCACATTTAAATTCACATTTAGTTACCATAACCATAGTTACTGTAACTGCCATGTGACAGTTGGTTCTGCAATAATTTCTTTAGTTTGAAGTCTGTTTATTCTTTATTTAGTTTGTCTTATTTTGTTGTTTGTTTGGATACTTCCTGTAATTTGGCATACTTTTACTTTGACACCTCCTGTTACCTGTCCATATATAGCTGAAGCCTGTTAGCTTCACTCACCTCAAACCAATAGACTAATTTCACACAGCTAGACTCCAGAGTGAGCAGAGGGAGAGAGCACCAGTGTGTGTGTGTGTGTGTGTTTGCACCAGACCACACGGTATGAAATGTTTGACTATTTATGTGACTCTTATTATGTTTGTATTCTTATTGATTAAGCAGCGTTGAAGCCTGTGACATTTGCAGTGGTAGTGAACTTTTAGTGACTGAAGTTGTCTATTGTCTACAGTGCCGGTCTGTCACACTATGTGTAAATGTGACCATCGGTGACTGTTGATGTGCCCTGAGGTTCAAGTTGGTTCTGCAGCCCTTTAGCACCCTCGATACGCAGAGTGAGGTATACATGATTATTTATTTGCCTAGTTTCCATTTGGAGTATATCATTCATGATTGTATTTGTTTTGGTTTTCGTTTGGTTGTGGTACTTTTGGTTATTGTGCATTTTCCTTGTCTTATAATTGAAATGACTTGAGTTTTGAATCACTGTATTTATAATTGACAATAAATTAACCATTTTTATTGTTGATTGTACTGCTGAAGTGACAAGTTTAATGCACAGATTTTAGTAGTGAAACTATATGAGATTATTCAATTGTAACTGTATTCTATATCCTTCACGGTGTTGGAACAATAAACACACCCGTCGATGTTATGATAACTGTATTCTACGTATTGGACCCTCGTCTGGTTCTGGTGTGTGACGACCCGGTTGGCATTTCCATGGTTCGGCGGCGGACAGACAGACAGGCCGGCCCGGGAGAAGATTAACATGACACGAGACTTGGTCACATCAAAACGTTCACACGGTTTATTCCACTTACAGCAGCATATATATCTTGGATACTTCATGTCCTAATGACGTCACAGACTAGACATCACAATCATTGCCTGCCAGCGCAGCGGCCTTCAGCTCTAACACAGCTCCACTCTTATGTTACCATTACGGCAGGCAGTACACCATACATACAAGTACATTGCACGTATCAGTACCGAGTATCCGAACACAGTACCAAGTATCAGAACACTATAATACAACAGCCCACTCTTTTGTCCTATAAGGACAACGTCATCTGATACTGTATTTATAATGCGGAAAAGTGTACAATCACGTATCGATACCAAAAAACCTGGACTCCTGCCAGGGAAATTGTATCGAGCCTCTCATTTATGTGATCTCTTTGCTTAATCAATAATCATTAAACCTGGACTCCTGCCAGGGAAATTGTATCGAGCCTCTCATTTATGTGATCTCTTTGCTTAATCAATAATCATTGATCAATCTCTGAGCAAGCACGCGCACGCCACCTGATTGTACACTTGAAACACAGACATAGGTGTAGAGAGAGAGAGAGAGAGAGAGAGAGAGAGAGAGAGAGATAAAATAGGAAACACAGAAAGAAAAGAGGAGGAGAAATCAACAATAAATACAATATATAATATATACTATATAATATACAACATATACACGTGGGGATAGGACAGGGTACATTAAAATATACACTCAACCTGAAATCATCCTGAAATCACTGATTATGTTTAAATTAGTTCATTTCTAACTAATGAATAATCACACTGAATAATGAATAATCACACTTAATTTCACCACCACAGGATTAGTTCATTCTAATCTATTCTCTCAGTCTAGCAGGCTTAGCCTGTATTACTCAACATTCTCTCCCAGTACATCTTACAGTGTGTAATGACAGCAAATAAACACATATTTGACATTGAGACACAAGAAACCAGTCATTAATCTAATAAAAAGAAAATGTTCCAAAATGTTCCATCCGTTCAAGACCCGAAAATGTTCCCGAACCGAAAATGTTCCCGAACTGGCTTACTCAACAGAAAATGTTCAAGACTTACTCCACCAGTCCAACACTTACTCCATGTTCAAGACTTACTCCACCAGTCCAACACTTACTCCAACAGTCCACTCTTACGACCCTACTCCACTGGAACCGATATGGCACAGAGCCCAAGCAACAGTTCTCCATACCGGCGACCGCGCGCAATTGTCCTGTACCGAATCCATCAGATAGTGCGCAGATGCATATGGCCCTGGCCGCACCAGCATGCGTCATATAGACCTGGCTGTGCATTGTTGATGATATAGCATCCCGCTTACTCCATAAACATCGCGCGCGCGAAACAAATCTCGCGCACATTCTGCTCCAGGATGCTTGTCTCATATAGTCTGAGCAAAATAGGTCTTCGTCACAATGTGACTACTTCCTATTTCCTTCATGAGTTCAAGACCTGGAAAATGGTCATAGGACGTTGTTCAAATGGCACACTTGCGTCACTGCGGTCTAGGCCGACACAGACCCTCCTGGCCTGCCGACGTGTGACCTGTCAGATGCAGACCCTTGCAGGACGCGGCCTGCGTCCGGTGGCTGGTCTGGCCCTCTTGTGCTGTGGCGTCTGGTGTAGGCCGTGGTCTGGCCCTGCTGTAGGCCGCGCGCAGGCCCTTCTGTCAGACCCTTGGTCGTGTTCTATGCCCGAGGCGATCTCCCTTCCCCGGCTGAACGCTTAGGCCTTCTGGACCTGGTGATACACCAGTCCTGGGGCCGGAAACCCACTCAATTTCTGTATTTTCCCGTCTGCTGTCCGTCTCCTGTGGACAAAACTGAAAAGCACTGGGTTCCCCCCCCCCCCAAACAGAACAAAGATACACACGCATACTGTGTGTGTGTGCGTGGGAGCTTCATATCCCATCCTCATACTATATGATTTTACTTCATCAATATTCCGCCAATCAATCAATCACCCATCCAAGGGGAATAATAATACAATTAAAATTTCTAAATGTGTATTTTTGAGCATGTGACGTGTCTATACTTACATGAATGACCCCTGACACTGGTGCTTTCCTGACACCTCCGCTTCGTGTCTGCCCACCTGCTCTGTGTAAAACAATTTCTACAGAGCTCTCTGTGTTCTCAAAACAAGATAAGCTAACAGGGCCTTGCTTTACCACACCAAGACACCAAGCACAGACACTCAATTGTTATGGGTTAATTTGTTAATTCTTTCAGACCATTTGCCCTTGCACATGCAAATAAAATTTGTATTTGCCCTCTTGAAACACAATTAACCAGACACATTTCATACAACCGGCGGGTTGGGGACATAAAAACATGAATGATAGTTATTCAGCAGACTCAGGTCCTGGTTCATCATGACTGCATTCCTGTGTGTGTCTGTGGAAATAGAAATATATTAGGGTTAGGGGTTAGACAGTCCACTCTTAAACACGCTCGTGAGTTTTACCACAGAATATTATATGGACTACACATGGTGGACCCCCCTAAAATATCTAATGAACAATTCACACACACCAGTCCATACCTCAGACTCTTTTGACCATATTCTTTCCCTGGTCCTTTATAGCTTGACGGACCTTTCATAATTTGGCCTTTTCTATGCTGAATCACACTTCATTTAAATCCTTTATTTATTTGAACCGAATACGCACCCTTCTCTCACTCCTCCCACAAAACATGCGTCCATGTTGTAGGTTGACAAGAAGCGCCCGTTCAGCCTACTCTACAGCCTACTCTGCTGAGCATCGTTTCTGGGGTTACCCTAACAACTTGAACTTAGTAATTAATAAACTCGACTTGGGTTTTTTTCCTAACCACACTTAATGTTTAATACAAATTATTTCAGGCCTGTTGACTAGATTAGTGCACTGACTATCTTACTACACAAACGCTTACACACCTATTTTGTCTACCTTACCATAACATTGTCCCACAACACCAAAACAAAATCGTCTGTCTCAAGATCAATTTATTCGTGAGTCTATACCCGCTCCTTCACAGGTGTATCTACTGATGGGACCTACCGGTATCGGGTGTATGTTGTGCTGCAGTCCTGCATTACATTTTAAAACCACTTAGGTCATTATTTAAAACTTTTCTATTGTCCTTAGTGTTCACATTTGTACTTACTTATCCAGACTTTATAGGACTAAGGTTGGTCTAACCCAATGAGACACACTTACTTGTAATTCACTATTGCCCGGGCCTAGGATCTACACAGTATTGGTTTTATATTTTATTTTATTATTGGAGTTCCCTTCCAAATGGATTACAGCTGAGCTTATAAATTGCACCAACTTCTGGGCTAAAGAATGAATTAGCCCTTCCTTACTTGAGTCATAATATACTTGATTTATTGACTTTTAATACTGAAAATCTCAAATCTACCCTGATGCACACACGTACGCGCGTACCTCCCTTTGAACAGGCACTTCTTCCTAGACCAAACACACCCTGTTGTCTATCTTTCTGTGTGCGTGCGTGTGTGCGTGTGTGCACATTAGTATGTGCCCCTGAGCTGTTCCACCTCTAAATGTGAAAAATAACTTGCCACACTTTGCCTAATTCCATCATAAAACTGGTAAAATAAATATTTAGGATTCCCATTCCACATCGTACTCCGCTGTTGCTGTAGATATGACCCCAACACTTCCTGTAGTCACGTGATGGAAGTGACATGCAGAAGTGAGATGCAAAAACCCCAAATGTTCATTGTTCAATTTAGTGTGGTCTCAACACACAAAACGCATGACATCTATGTGTCCCCCCGACACAAAACACTCCAACGTTCAGTGCAAAACACATGTTCAGTGGTAAAACTCCACAAAATGTCATTCTGCTTCCTCTCTTAGTACAAAAAGAAAATGTCCAGGTTCATTGTTCAGTTCAATCGCTTGTGTGCTCAACACACAAACCATCGCATGACATCAATGTGTCCCCCGAACACCCATGTCCCCAAAGTTCAGTGCCAAAAACAAATGTTCAGTGGTAAAACTCCACAAAATGTCTTTCGGCATCCACTCTTAGGACAAAAAGTCATTGTATTGTCTTTCTGGTTGAAGTTCACCCCCCCTTCGGCTGGGTGGGTGCTGGCTGGGTGGGCAGATGACGATTCAGCTTTTAGATGTGACAAAAAATGGGAATTATAAATATTTTTAATACACTGGGTATATATATATATATATATTTGAATGTGGCAGTTTTACTAAAATGTTTTTGAACATAAATGTTGACTAAACTTACACTTCCTTTTAGTGTGTTTGTGTGTGTAGTTGTATGAGAAATGTACACACATGGCGTGCTTTGACTGCACCTATAATATGAACTGACCTACCAAGGCTGACTGTTGCCTCGAATATCCACTTAACAGGCTGAACTACACATAAGATATGACCTGACCTCCCTGAGTCATTTCCATTATGGTCTCTACTTAGGTTGATAAACTCCCTATCTGTTTCAGGCCTGTCTGATTCATATTCAACACACCCCCTTCCATATGGGACACTAAATTTGGGATCTTATTTGGTGCAACCTAAAAAGCTGTCTAATGATTGTATTTTGACTGGAACTCCACCAAATTACTGCATTATATCAGAATAATGACTAATTTTGCTTCCTGTATTGGCTTACATTTCTTGATACATACTACTTAAACTTGAAGTAAATGTACTTAACCTGGCCAATTTTGAGCTATGACACTTAGTGAACGAGGCCCTACGGCCATTACGAGCTTGTAGATCTGTTATTTTTCCGACAGTGAATGCTGAGGCCCTTTTTAGTTCTCAAACTGATACCTCAGTTGGGACCCTATATGTTCTATCTACAATTACTTTTTATACAAATGATCAGAGTGGAACCACACAGAATAAATCTGTTCTGCTGGTATACCAAACACCAGACTAAATATGGACTAATACCATATGCTGCGTGAAACACAACGCAGTCTTATCCAAACTCTGTCAAGTCACAAGAACTACCATTCCAACTTTCTTTTACTGCAGATCTATTTTACTCCTTTTATTTGGTTGCTTCACTAATGTCCAGTGGATGATGTCTCATCCACTTCTGTTCTTTGGCCTAATGCCAATATATGTTATTTTTCCTGTCATGTCACAATACACGTGCCTACGCATCTCAGCCCTATACATTTAAGGCGGGATCATTAATACTGTCACCTTATTCATGTTTATGGCTATAATGTGTTTTATTCTGTCCCATTTAATATCTTGACTGAATTCCATTCAGTCTCCTAACTTGGCATAATGAAGGGTCTATTATTCTCTGAGCATACATGTATATGACCTTGGCTTAATGAGATAAGAGATAACACACTCCGTGAAGGGACTCTTTTGCTGTGTGAGAGAAGCGCCAACGCTCAGACAGATCAAACTTTCCCTCTTGTACCAGTCATTCTTCACGCTTTCCTATACGCACACAGGGGTGAAATCACGCACGCGCGCCCCCCCCACTCTCCCCTGTCACTAGCCAAATCACCGCCCCGACAGACAGGGGAACAGAGAAGAAAAACGCACACACATAGGCTCGCTCACACCCCATCAGAGTACATGTACTCCCCACGCATTCCACAGATAAGACCAACAGCTCTCTTATGGCCTCATGTGCTGGTGCTAGGTCACCAAATTGCCATGGTTACGCAAGCCTCTGCGCTCTCCCGTCCTGTTGCTATTACCTTGGATCCGTGAGGGAGTGATTCTCTTTGACTGTGGGGGAAGTTTTCTGCGCCAACGCTCTCCCGGCTTTTCTCTTGGCCCATTGAGAATGTATCTTCTCACTGTGGGTCAGAGAGTGCTTGTCTCTGCTGATAAGGTCTCGACAAGTTACCATGGCTACGCCATCTTGAGCGCCCGAGGTGCGGAACAGAAAAGATGAGTTCTACGTCTCCGCTTCTATGCTACAGCGTTCATACTGAATTGCAAACTTTTTCTCAAAAAAAAAAAAAAAAACTTTATAGCACTTCTAATCCTTATTTTAAGGATATCTTTTTTTTATTATGTTATTTCTCTATACGCACAATACATGTGCCAAATCATACCAGGCCTATATTTGCTTTTTCAGTGATTATTAGCTCTCATACTGAGAGCTACTTATTGACCTTGGGCTTCGTGAGGGAGTGATTCTTACTAGCTGACTGCTGTGGGGGAGGTTTATAAACAAGTTCACAACACTGCTCTTTCGGCTTTCCTCCCTTGGCCCAGTGAGAAAAGAGATAGCTTCTCCTCTTCTGATAAGGCCTGTGTGCTGGTGAAAGAAATCACCAAGTTGCCATGGTTACGCAAGCCTCTGCGCTCTCCCGTCCATGGCACGATGTTGAACAGAAAAGATGACCCGTGTCTCTAACGGGCTCTACCAACCAAAACGCTTACAGCCTTCTCAGAACTTTATATGCGCTTCTGGTCCATACTTTAAGGCCTTCCTTTTCTTTCGAGTACGTTTTGGTGTAATGACTTTTCCAGCTCACAGGGCAGGCTAAATAGACACTTTACACTAATCAAACATTAGATTACTATATTTCTGCCATACAAGGTACATTTTACACTTGATTCTCCAGCGCTTATATTTGATTTATAAAAACACCAATATCTATATAGCAGCTTCTGCTGCCTTCTAACTAATGGGCTGGAGACCTTTCTTCACTCTCAGTTTTTGGCTATTTATAGCACTGGTAGATCGGCTATTTTGCACACTCATTTAAGTGAAATGAAACAGAAATGCGCCGTTGTCTCACTGAATACTGATTAATATTTCACTTATTCAATCCATCAGCCCCCTTAGGTTAGGGGTTGTTTTAACTTTGTAATCGCCAACATTCAACTCAATACACAGAGTGTAGCTCAGCAGCATGCCAGTGTTATATGAAAACCCCAGGGATAACACGTTAAACCACTCTTATATGCCTACTTCAATATCATCATGGCATATTTGGATGAATGTGGCAACTACTGTGTATTCTTAAAGCGTGACAGGGAAACACAACGTCACTTTACTTGCACATGTCCACCCCTCTTTCTGGGGGTATCTTAACTTTGACTGTCCATTTGCGACAAGACACAAAACACAAAACACAAAAGAATTGACAACCACATGGAATGCTCAAACGATGTCTGTTCACACACCAGCCCTTATCACTGCTACCTTGAAATTGGTAGCTAAATCTAGCAGTGACTTTTGACTATGACCAGAGTGTAACTAAAGTTTGCTGTGGGAAACACACCACAGGCTTAGTACGCTTATCTCACAGACGTACCCTGTTAGACAACATCTAACAGATTTATAAAAACAACAGACTGCAGCGTATACTCACAGCTGTTGTGCGGACAAAGTAGGCTATTCATCCGGCTTATAACCTCAGCTGCGATGCATCACTGAGGCCACTGACCTCTACAAGGAAAGTGTAATAATCTCTGCTGGCGTACCAAACGTCAGACTAAATATGGACTCTAACCATATTGCTGCGCGTATCTAACTACGCAGTCTTTTGCTAATGAACCTCATTAGGCTTATATATGGACTCTAACCATATTGCTGCTTGAACCCAAACAGTCTTATCTCTTAACTCTGTCACGTCATTAAAAAAACAAAAACTGTATAAGTCACTTAAATGTTAAATTAGTCGGGTCTATATCAGTGAAATTTGGAAGCATGTAATCTTGTGGGAACTAAAAAAAAGACAAGGTTTAGCTAAGGTAAACCCTGCATCATAACCTATATGTTACCAGGCAAGAGGAGAGGCACTTTTTCTCTAGATGAAGAGTAAAATATGAAGTGACTCACCTCCTGCATCTGGTCCCACTAACTGACACCATTTGTTATGATAACTGTATTCTACGTATTGGACCCTCGTCTGGTTCTGGTGTGTGACGACCCGGTTGGCATTTCCATGGTTCGGCGGCGGACAGACAGACAGGCCGGCCCGGGAGAAGATTAACATGACACGAGACTTGGTCACATCAAAACGTTCACACGGTTTATTCCACTTACAGCAGCATATATATCTTGGATACTTCATGTCCTAATGACGTCACAGACTAGACATCACAATCATTGCCTGCCAGCGCAGCGGCCTTCAGCTCTAACACAGCTCCACTCTTATGTTACCATTACGGCAGGCAGTACACCATACATACAAGTACATTGCACGTATCAGTACCGAGTATCCGAACACAGTACCAAGTATCAGAACACTATAATACAACAGTCGAGACCACCCAAACTTGTCATTCTTTCATCAATCGAGGGGCAGCTACAGTTACTTTCATAACCAACCGTGTTTTCTTCATACCACCAACATACAAGGAGTGTTCCTTTAAATGTCTCTGTCAGACAGTAGTGCACATTATTTAAGGTATTGCAAATAACCTAGCATAGCGCTACAAATATATATCCCTAAACAACAGGTAAGTATCATAGTGCAGAACTGAGTTTCAAATGGCTGTAGACAAAACGTTTTTCATAGTATAATGCTAAACTACTTTAAAGTGCATTATAATGTAAAATAATACAAAACGTTTTATAATCAAACATTCTGTTCATCAAAAATACTTAACAATACTGTATTAAACTAAAGACACAAATGGAATGATCTGGAGCCCCAAAAACGTAGTCTTCCCTCATTTTCATCACAACACAACAGGACCACCACGTTAGGAACACATGTAAAAACTGGACATTCTTTGGGTCACAAAACCACTCGAAATTATATTCAGCTTTACCAAAAACTATCTCAACAGTAAAATAAAACGTGGGCAACAACTGTGTGTAGTTTAAGAGTCTGTTATGGAGTACAAACCTGATAAAACAGGAATAAAATTAATGAGACAGTGACGACTTCTTCTTCTTCTTCTTCTTTCGGGTTTTATGGCGGTTGGCAAACCTATCAAGGTGCATTACCGCCACCAGCTGGACTGTGTAGTACTAGGGACTAAGCAGCAAACCAATAAAATAAATCAAAACTCCTATATTCTATTCACCAAGTGGGTATTTCTTATGTACTTAATAATGTAATGGTAAACTTTGCCTGCTTCTTTTCCCAGAAGACCTGACACTGTGTAGTTCTGATGTTTCACCTTTTTCAGCCGGCAGAGCAACTGATTCCTCTCACTACTGTACTTCCTACAGTGTAGAAGTACATGCTCTACGGTTTCTTGTTCCTCTCTTCCACACTCTGTACACTTTCCTGTCGGGTGCTTCCCTATTATATGTAACGTACTGTTAAGACCTGAGTGTCCAATTCTCATGCGAGTAATAATTCTCTCCTCCCTCCTGCCCCCACCCACCGCCCTCTCAGTACCAACCTGCCTCTGTATATTATAGAGGTGTCTTCCAACCTCCCCTTCATCCCAATACTCCTGCCATACTGCCTGTGAATATTTCCTGATCATTGGTTTGACTTCACTCTTACTTATAGTCACTCGCATGTCTACCTGCTCCACTCTTAACGTTTGCTTGGCCAGAATGTCTACACGCTCATTCCCTTCCACTCCAGAATGAGCTGGGACCCACAAGAACTGTGTTGCTATTCCTCTGTTTCCTATTCTATATAAGCTCATATGTGCCTCACTAAGGAGGTCCATTCTGCATGCAGATCTGCCTGACTTGATGCTTTCCAGTGCAGAGAAGCTATCAGACGCAATAACAGTATTGTCAGTCCCTTTCTCCTCTATCCACTGCAAGGCCAAGATTATTGCCACTAGCTCTGTAGTGTACACTGATAAATGATCAGTTAGTCTTTTCTTTATGTGTATCTCTCTTGTCGGTATGAACACAGCTGCTCCTGTACGACCTGATTCAGGATCCTTAGAGCCATCTGTATATAAAAATACTGAGTCTGAGTACTTCTGCTCACAGTAACTCTGGACTATGTACCACACTGGGGTTGACTTTGGCTTGTTTTTAAGTTTCTCCTGTACCCCCAGATCTACACACGGCCATGGGAATAGCCAGGGGGGAATGGGCGGGAGTGTCACTGTCGGACTGTACTGTAACTCATGTAACCCTATACTTCTTGCCTTTGCATTACCGATCCACCCAAAACTCCTGCAGTTTGACTCATGTTCCCAGCAGTCCTCTAATACGCTCTTGGTAGGATGTGTACTACTGTGTCCCTGGAGGTTGACCCAGTATGCTAACATTAGCTTCTCTCTTCTCATTCTTAGTGGCATTTCCCCCATTTCCACCTGCAAAGCTGACACTGGAGACGTTTTAAATGCCCCACTACAAATTCTCAGAGCTTGGGCCTGCATAACATCTAGCCTCTTCAGGTTCGACTCTGCTGCTCCCATGAAGGATACACACCCATAATCTAATACAGATCTCATGAGTGCCCAGTATATGCCATGTAATGCTGCTCTGCTTGCTCCCCACTCCTGTCCTGACAGACACCGAAGAATATTTATCACTTTTTTGCATTTCCCTTCAACCTTTCCTAAGTGAGCCTTCCATGTTAACTTTTCTTCGAACCACAACCCGAGAAATCTTATGACTCTAACCTGCTCAAGAGGGTGACCATATAGCCTTAAGAGTATTGGCACTAACCGCCGGCGCTTTGAGAAACAAATTACTTGCGTTTTTGCTACTGACATCTTGAATCCCCACTTGTTTGCCCATGTCTCCACTGTACCTATTACCGCCTGCATTTTCTTATTCACATATTCTACATTACGACCGCTTATCCACAGTGCCCCGTCATCTGCGTACAGCGACTTCCCTACCCTCTGATCTACCCGAGAAAAAATATCATTAATCATTATGTTGAATAACAACGGACTGCATACGCTCCCTTGCGGAGTTCCATTTTCTACTGCATATATGTTAGAGTATTCTGCACCTACTCGTACTTGTATTTTCCTATCCAAAAGAAAACTCATTATCCAGTTGTATACCCTACCTCCAATTCCCAACGCCTTTAATTTAATTAACAACCCTTCTTTCCAGAGCATGTCATACGCTTTTTCTACATCAAAGAAGACAGCTACCACTACTTCCTTTCTAGTCTGTGCTTTCCTGATATCTGACTCTAAACATAGTACAGAATCCATTGTATTCCTACCCCTACGAAACCCACTCTGGTGTGGGGACATCAAATCTTTGCTTTCCAGGAGATATGTCAATCTCTCAGTGACCATTCTCTCCATTACTTTCCCTAAATGTGAGGTTAAGGCAATGGGCCTGTAACTAGACGGGTCTGTTGGGTCTTTCCCTGGTTTCAGAATTGGCACTATTATTGCTTGTTTCCACACTGAAGGGAGCTGCCCCGTCTCCCATATTCTATTATACAATCTTAATACCTCACACAACGAGAAATCCGCCATATTCTCCAACATTCCGTAACACACTCCATCCTTACCAGGAGTGGTCCGACGAGCGTTACCTATTGCTCTTCTCAGCTCGAACATACCAAACGGTAGGTCCACTAGACCTTCCGACCTCTCTCTTTCCACCAAAACGTGCGGATTCTCCATTATCACTGAATTCCTACACTGCTTAGCCTCCTCTGAAAGATTCCCTGAACTATGGACTTTCTTAAATGTCTGCGCCAGAAGCTCAGCCCTCTCACTATTAGTAATTGCCATTGTGTCACCACTTCCCAGCACTGGCAATTCAAAATTCCTTCTAATACCCCCCATCCTTTTGATCATACCCCATACCTCTGACAGCTGCACATCCCTTCCGATGCTGCTGCAGTATTCCCTCCAGTAAGAACGTTTTTGCCTTCTTACCGTTCTCCTCACAATTGCCTGGGCTCTCTTATACTGAACCAACGTGTCCAGTGAGTGCATCCTTTTAAGTTTTTTAAAAGCCTTATTCCTATCCTTTACGGCTTTACTACAGTTGCTATCCCACCAAGGAACATTCTTAAAGTGTCTAACTCCTGAACTTTTCGGGATTGTCGCCTCCGCGGACTGAATAATCCCTTTTACAATTTCTGAGTTCAATAAGTCCACATCCGTCTCATTCCCCTGCTGAATTTCTACAAATTTAACTGCACTTACTTCTCTGAACGCCTCCCAGTTAGCCTTCTCCAACTTCCATCTGGGGATTGCCTTCCCTTTCTCATAGCAAAGCTCTGTGCCTATCCTGGTTACTACCGGGTAGTGATCACTTCCTAGTGTTTTACTGCCAACACTCCACACGCTTACTCCAGCTAGTGCCCTAGACAGAAACGTCAAGTCGATCGCCGATTCTGTATTTTGTACAATATTGTATCTAGTTCCTTCCCCACTGTTAACACAGACCAGGGAGTTGTCATCTATAAATTCTTCAAGTACCGCACCATTTGTGTCCGTAGTATTGCCCCCCCACAGTGGATTATGAGAGTTAAAATCTCCACACCATACTGTATTTTCTTCCATAGGTCCTGTAACCTCCGCCAGTGTTTCTTGGGTTATTCTCTCACACGGATTGTAGTAATTAATTATGTCAATTTTACCTCTCTCAGACCATATCTTTACCACAATCGACTCACTTTCTGTGCTTACATGTACAATCCTATAACTCATTCCACTCTTTATAAAAGTTACAACCCCTCCCCCAACACCATTTTCCCTATCTCTCCTGACTGCCGTATATCCCTTTATTATAAAATCTAATTGAGGTTTCAGCCACGACTCCTGAATACAAATAACATCCGGTTTATTCCCTCCCAATTTATCAACATATCTTTTAAAACCTTGCCCATTCGCAATCAGACTTCTCGCATTCCACTGTAAAACAATCAATACCACTATGGCGGACCAGAACTTGCCTGCGATTGTCTTCCACCTTCATCCTGCCTGAAATTCTGTGCAATAGTTTCCTCTATTTCTTCCCACTGCACCTCCTTAGCATCCAGGTACCTTGCAGCTCCTCTTACAACTATCTTGATCCTATCCCTTCTGCTCTCCGCCTGTATCGCCCTATTTAATACGTCAGCTAGAAACATTACAAAGTCCTTTTTACTCACTATCATCGTGTCCTTATTTACCTTATCGCATGCTTCACCTGTTCTTGCTCCTTGATTTGTTGGGCTCATAGTCACCGCCTGTCTCTGCTGTGGTTCCCCTGACACCTTTTTCACTGCCTCTGCATAGCTGACTCCTTGTACAAATCTGACTTTCTGCACTTCTTCTGCCCTTTTACTGACCTCACATCCACGGTAGGCTGCGCTATGCTCCCCGCCACAGTTACAGCATTTCACTTTGGTCCCTTCAGCACACGTCCCATACTCATGGTCTTCGCCACATCTGCCACACCTCTGCTTCCCTTTGCAAACTGCAGCTATATGCCCAAACTTTTGGCATTTAAAGCATCTGAGTGGGGGGGGGATGTATACTCTCACATTATAGCACATGTACCCAATGTAGATCCTTTCCGGGAGCTTTACCTCATCAAATGTGATCAAGACTGAGAGGCTATCACTTTTGGTACCATTTCTATTTGCCTTCATGCGTGTAACCTCGATTATCTTGGAGGGTTTAATTCCTCCCATGATTTCCTCTTCTGACATCTCCACTGGGATCCCCGTGATAACCCCTCTAACCTTTCTTTCGCTAGCTATAAAGCTCTTTACATCTTTCCTGTTTAATTCCTTTATTTTGATCGCCTTTCTTTGCTGTGTTGCATCTTTACACATGATCAACAGTGCCCCACTTCCCAGTATTTTAGCGCTTTTAATCGGGCCAAGTAAGTCTGCTATCCTTTTAGTAAGTTTAATCGGATTCTCCCCAGCGAAAGTTGCTCCCTCTCCTGTCATCTTGATAATTACTTTATACTCATCAGCATTTCTTTGCGTCGTTCCTGTTTCTTTGGATGTCCCAGCCCCACCATCACGTCTGCGTTTTGGATTCCTAACATTATGGTAAATATCGCCACTCTCATGACCACCCTCATCCATTTCATCAAGCCCTGACCCACTTGGTGACCCATCACTTAATGCTGCCATCCCTAGTCCAGACACAGTCCTTTACAAATCGCCGCCCTGAAGAATAGACTAATTCTACGTAACTGACCGAATTTCTTCCGTGTCTTTAATTTAAATGTCCCGCACCAAACACCACGCTATTTCCTTCTCCCCTCTCTCCGCCTCCTCCAGCTGACACGTCCTCTGCTTGAAGCTATCCAGGTCCGAGACAGTGACGACGATGTTGTCTGAGGAAGTGATTCAGTCCAGTCAACGTGTGCCTCTGAGAGCGGAGCGAAGCGAATCGCCACACTGCCCCCTAGTGGTGGAAACACTAGGAAAGTTCCACTGTATAGTGTCATAGAGAACGCTTGGAATTAAACCAAGATGTAAATGCATTGTCCATTGTTGTCCGTATAGAAACATTCTTGCTCCTATTAGCAACTTTCTTTTCACAAAACAAAATTAAATACAAACATAAATGTGACCATACATTTTGTGTGCGTCACACACCCACCCAGCAAGGCGCTGTCAGTAGTTTTATTTTTTACAGGGCTCCGTCTTATGAGCAAATTTAGAACTTCCGGTCTGAGAGCTAGCAGATTTAAGACATCCGGTTGCTTTCAGAATAAAATAAGGTTAATTAATTCGTTAATTAAATAATTTTTACATTACATTATTAGTATTATTACATTACAGTTATTGTAAAGACACACATTATGTTTCTGTGTAAAAATAAGTAATTAAATAACATAAAAAAGTTATCTAAATGGATAAATGCTATTCACTGGAGTGCATGGACTTTATAAAGTGGACACTGGACAAAAGACGGCTCCGCGAGGCAACTATCTGGACATACCCACGCGTTCGGGAAGATGTCCTCTACCACCCCACAGTCTCCGCTAAGCGGGAGAGGTGTAAAATTCACAGCAGCAGAGCTTCTACTGGGGTCAATGCAAAAAAATGTACCGTTTCCGGACCCAGAATGGACACTGGACAAAAGACGGCTCCGCGAGGCAACTATCTGGACATACCCACGCGTTCGGGAAGATGTCCTCTACCACCCCACAGTCTCCGCTAAGCGGGAGAGGTGTAAAATTCAGAGCAGCAGACCTTCTATTGGGGTCAACACTCAAAAAAGTGCCGTTTCCAGACCCAGAATGGACACTGGACAAAGAGGCCTCCGCGAGGCAACTATCTGGACATACCCACGCGTCCGGGGAGATGTCCTCTACCACCCCACAGTCTCTGCTAAGCGGGAGAGGTGTAAAATTCACAGCAGCAGAGCTTCTACTGGGGTCAATGCAAAAAAATGTACCGTTTCCGGACCCCGAATTTTACACCTCTCCCGCTTAGCGGAGACTGGGGTGTGGTACAGGACATCTCCCTGAACGCGTGGGTATGTCCAGATAGTTGCCTCGCGGAGGCCTCTTTGTCCAGTGTCCATTTTCTGGGTCCGGAAACGGTAATTTTTTTTGCATTGACCCCAGTAGAAGGGCTCCAGCTGTGAATTTTACACCTCTCCCGCTTAGCGGAGACTGGGGTGTGGTAGAGGACATCTCCCCGAACGCGTGGGTATGTCCAGATAGTTGCCTCGCGGAGCCGTCTTTTGTCCAGTGTCCACTTTATAAAGTCCATGCACTCCAGTGATGAGCATTTATGCATTTAAATAACTTTATTATTACTATTATTATTTTTTAATTACTTATTTTTACACAGAAACACAATGTGTGTCTTCTAGCATCATATAGCATCATTTAAATGCTTAATTTGTAGTTTTAATGTGCAAATGAAACTTTTTTTCATACTCTAGAGGGTACTCTTATTTTGAAGAGATCGTCGACCGGAAGTCTTAAATCTGTTCATTAGATCTGTTCACTAGACGCTGCCTTTTTTTACAGCTGTTCACTAATTAATGTTACCGCGGCGCCTCGTCTGTGTGTTTGAGCGGCAGAATGCGGCAAGTGGCAGCAGAGACTTTGTTTTGGTGTTTTACTGAAGTTGTGC
Organism: Protomyctophum bolini; assembly: GCF_963924005.1. Classification (NCBI taxonomy): domain Eukaryota; kingdom Metazoa; phylum Chordata; class Actinopteri; order Myctophiformes; family Myctophidae; genus Protomyctophum; species Protomyctophum bolini. The sequence continues at coordinate 24,357 of NW_027665530.1, forward strand.
TTTAGTTATTATAATGAAAAGGAAGCAGAGCTGAATGCGTTTTTATGACAAGATAAAGTAAAATGCAGTAAAAAGCAGAAGAAGGAGCAGACAGTGACTTAATGACGGCCAGGTAGGTAAACATAAAGCTGCGGACCGCCCAGACCGCTAGCATGCTAATGCTAGTCTCTGAAGTTTAGAGAGACCGCTAGCTATTTTTACAAACCTTTTCACGTCAAGGACCCCCAAATTGACGCTTATTTATTAGCTCCGCGGACCCCCTTTTGAAAAGATATGCCAGGGACCCCCATGACATGCATTAGTCATACGGACCCCCATTTAGTGACATTTATATCTGGGAAAATCAATGTTAATTTAACTACGGGTCCATTTGGTTCCATGTGTTACACTCTCAGAGTTACAGACCCATAAGGGTCCATTTTGTTCCTATAATTACCATTCAGCTGTTGGGGACCCCCTGGAACTCCCTCAAGGACCCCTGGGGGTCCCTGGACCCCAGTTTGGGAACCACATGGTCTAAAGTAAACAACAATGTTGAAGAAATGTTTAAAGAGAATAAAAAATCTGCTCTTATCAGTGTCCTTTGGGGGTGACATGAAAAAGTTTGGGAACCACTTCTATAAAGCATGTTTGTGCCAGGGACCCCCACCTGTTTGTGCCAGGGACCCCCACCTGTTTGTGCCAGGGACCCCCATCTGTTGTTTGTGCCAGGGACCCCCACCTGTTGTTTGTGCCAGGGACCCCCACCTGTTTGTGCCAGGGACCCCCACCTGTTGTTTGTGCCAGGGACCCCCACCTGTTGTTTGTGCCAGGGACCCCCCCACCTGTTGTTTGTGCCAGGGACCCTCACCTGTTTGTGCCAGGGACCCCCACCTGTTGTTTGTGCTAGGTACCCCCACCTGTTGTTTGTGCCAGGGACCCCCGCCTGTTGTTTGTGCCAGGGACCCCCACCTGTTGTTTGTGCCAGGGACCCCCACCTGTTGTTTGTGCCAGGGACCCCCACCTGTTGTTTGTGCCAGGGACCCCCACCTGTTGTTTGTGCCAGGGACCCCCACCTGTTGTTTGTGCCAGGGACCCCCACCTGTTGTTTGTGCCAGGGACCCCCACCTGTTGTTTGTGCCAGGGACCCCCACCTGTTGTTTGTGCCAGGGACCCCCACCTGTTGTTTGTGCCAGGTACCCCCACCTGTTGTTTGTGCCAGGTACCCCCACCTGTTGTTTGTGCCAGGGACCCCCATCTGTTGTTTGTGCCAGGGACCCCCACCTGTTGGTGCCAGGGACCCCCACCTGTTGGTGCCAGGTACCCCCAGAAGAGAAGATTTGTTTAAAATGAAAACAAAAATAGCAGATGTACAAGCTCTCAGTGCAGTACAAAGTGATGCACTGTGAGCTTATAGATCTGTTTTTTTTTTTTAAATGTTCAAAATATAAATGGATAAAGTGTTTAAAATGATTGTGATGCTGTATTAACTACTTTTTGCTGGGGACCCCCTGGAACCCCCCTCAAGGACCCCTGGTGGTCCCCGGAACCACTGATGTCTTTGTCTTGGCTAACTAGCCGCGATGTGCAACACTAGATTATTGTTTTAATAACGGGATGAATCTAGAGTTGCAATTCTCTCCACTGACATCCTAAACATCCAAAATGCATTTCCGACCTGCTTGTATTAAACGACATTAAACTCAACACTGCAGCTGTAGGGAAAGCTTGAATTATCCTCTTTAAATCTGCCAAGCATTTGTGACTGAATTTGACTTTGAATTGATTTGATTTATTTTTTTTAGGAGAGGAGACGCTGTCCATCTGCAGAAGGAAGAAACGCAGCTGAACACGAGGAGGAGGAAAGAAAGGCCTTCAAACTGTTCAACACGATGTCCAAACCAACAGGTGAGCCAAGCCAACGCACGCACACACGCACGCACACACGCACGCACGGAATTCATTTTAGCTGCTCAGCTAAAATGGCCAGTTCTACAAGCTCACAACGTGTCAATGTAGATTGGCTAGTTGAACTATTCAAAAATGTTTTTCAAAATAGTAAAAAAAGGCAAAGTTTAGGGATAAGGTGCTGAAAATGGAGCCCCTAATGCAGGGGTGGGCAACTCTGACGATGGAGAGGGCCACTATATTTCCACACTCACCCTAGAGGGCCGCATTGCATATTACTGTCGTAGCAAAAATAGCCGATCTACAAGCTCAAATAAATACTGAATTATTTTTTGCTTTTTAAAAAAAAACCCTGAAAAGTTAACTTTTGTTTTTGTGATTTTCAAATGGATTTAGTTTTAGTTATGATAACCTTATGAACTAAATACAAATTGTACACAAAAAGACAATACTACTAATACTAGTCGTTAAGTACTAGTCATTTAATACTAGTCATTAAGTATAATTAAAAGCAGGTCATGTTTGCGTGTTTGGAATTGTAACAGCTGAAATCAATACTATATCAGTATTCTGATATTAACCTGCGGGCCGCATTAAGTGAAGGTTGGGGGCCGCATGTGGCCCACGGGCCACCAGTTGCCCACCCCAGCCCTAATGTGTCAGGCCGTTTTCCCCCTTCTCTTATTTACCAGTAAGACGTCATATGTCATGACAGCAGGGAATCATAGCTTCAAATGGACATATTGGTTGTTCAGTTTGACCCACCGGTTTCGGAGATGTGTACCATATTTACATGTCTTCTGTGGTCTCTAACATTACACCTAGCTACATGTTTAAGCATTTATTTCATATTTACATGTCTAACATTACACCACCATGTTTGGGCATTTATTTCATATTTACATGTCTTCTGTGGACTCTAAGGCCCTCATTTATCAACCGTGCGTACGCCAAAATATGGGTGCACGCCGAAATTACCGACATTTTCGGGCATTTACCATTTCCGGCAAAGCTTGAAATTGAACTGGTCGGCAGCTGGCGTACGCTTTGTCCTTGGCTGTTTTTCTGTCGTACACAAGCGGAGCAGCATTGTCTGAACTGCTGACACGCTGTCACAGGCATCTAAACATATGTTTTCATTCCTAAAATGTTAATATAAAACGGTATGTGTGTGTAAAAAAAAAGGGAGAGATTTCCAACTTTACAAGTAATTAAAATCGCGCAATTAAAAACAATATAACATGTTTACAATGTATTAGTTTGTGCTTAATCAACCAGTGCTTTACTGGCCTTGTTATGCGAGCGCACTTGTGAGATGATTTGGGAGCGCATGCAATGCCAGTGATGCGGCATATGTGATTATGATAGGCTATTAAAAAAAGGCATAAATAGACGGCACGCCTTTATTTCCAAGTGACAATGACAAGCATAGCTTGCCTTTTTGCAAGTAGCAGGCTATAGGCGTAAGGGGCTTAATCATTCACCATTTAAAAAAAGTGCTTTGACAGTTCAGATAAAAGCGAGATCATTTTCGGGGGTCGGGAGGATGGGACCGCGGCGTGCGTCGCCAACACATACCAGCGCAAGCGGCAAGCCTTCATCCATATGTTTATGATTCGTTCATCAATGATCAAATCACTACATAAACTTTGATTATGACTGCCTTGACGACATGATGGCCTATCTCTCATGCAGGCATCACTGAGTCACCCACAGGACTTGGTGGACTTGGACTTAGGAATGGGTCAAATTAATATAGGCCAGCCCAAACGTATTCCATTCATGGCGATGCGATGTCGATGTGTCATGTAGGTGCGTGCGTGCGTGGACATGACAGCAAGTGATGCCGTGGCGACGTGAGTGTACTACGAAACCTGCACTCGAATCTGTGGCAGATTTTACACTCTATTGATAAATGAGGGCCTAACATTACACCTAGCTACATGTTTAGGCATTTATTTCATATTTACATGTCTTCTGTGTTCTCTAACATTACACCTAGCTACATGTTTAAGTATTTATTTCATATTTACATGTCTTCTGTGGTCTCTAACATTACACCTAGCTACATGTTTAGGCATTTATTTCATATTTACATGTAATGTGGTCTCTAACATTACACCTAGCTACATGTTTAGGCATTTATTTCATATTTACATGTCTACGAGACAAAATGCTGCTATTTGTCCCAAAGTGACTACAAATAAATGCTACTATTTGCCCCAAAGTGACTACAAAGAAATGCTGCAAAAAAGCTGTATTCCCTGTTAGAACACTGTATATACTATATACTTTACACATTTTCAACTGTTTTTATTGTATTTTGACGTACAAAATGTACAGTAAACCTATGTTTTCTCATTGCCAATAAAGCTCATTTGAATTTGAATTTGAGTGTGTCCCGGAAAGGAAACTGAGTGTACAAATGGAACCAAATGGACCCTAACAGGTCTGTAACTCTGAGTGTACAAATGGAACCAAATGGACCCTAACAGGTCTGTAACTCTGAGTGTACAAATGGAACCAAATGGACCCTAACAGGTCTGTAACTCTGAGTGTACAAATGGAACCAAATGGACCCTAACAGGTCTGTAACTCTGAGTGTACAAATGGAACCAAATGGACCCTAACAGGTCTGTAACTCTGAGTGTACAAATGGAACCAAATGGACCCTAACAGGTCTGTAACTCTGAGTGTACAATTGGAACCAAATGGACCCTTATGGGTCTGTAACTCTGAGAGTGTACAATTGGAACCAAATGGACCCAAATGGCTGTGGGATTTTTGAATTCTGGACATTTACTTGTATATATGCATATTTTCTATATTCTATTATATTATTCTATATAATATAGGACATAGAATATAGGCCATACATTACAAGTGAAATAGAATAATATTATTATTCTATTTTCTATTCTCAAAACAGACAATGCATTTATTGCATTACAATCATTTTGCTACTTTTGTTTCTTGCTTATGAACGAGACATAATTTAATGTGGAACAGTGAGCAGTGTTGTTTTTGGCAGCAAATTTCTATTTTAGTTTTAGTCATAGTCTTCTTGAGTTGTGCTTGAAATGTAATTCTGCAAACTGTTAATAATTACTTCAGTCAATCAAGTGGGGTCCGGGGACCCCCAAGGGTCCTTGAGGGAGTTCCAGGGGGTCCCCAGCTAAATGATAGTTTGTAACCAAATGGTTCTGTAACTCTGAGAGTGTACAGATGCATTTGTACACTCTCAGAGTTAAATTACGGTACATTAAGGGCATCTGCTAAATGCCTCAATAGCTTCTCCTTCTTCTCTCCCAGGTGAAGAAGGTGGTGAAGACCACCACCACACGTACGGTCATCCCCTCCATGTCCGACACCATGTCTCTGGACGGGGGGGGGGGGGGGGGGGGCTCGGGGGCCCATGGAGCGCGTCTACAGGCCCCGGGACCCCCGGGGGGCCCCATGGACTAACCCACCCACACGGTGCTGCGCAACTACCACTACGGACCCCCGGGGGGCGTCTACGACGACTGTCTGACCAGAGGGGCGCGCATGTACGACCGCTACAGGTAACCGACCAACGGGGTGTGTGTGTGTGTGTGTGTGTGTGTGTGTGTGTGTGTGTGTGTGTGTGTGTGATTGAATAGAACGGCGGTGTTCGTCACACCGTCGTCTTTTTCCAAAAACAAGCGTTTGTTAATTCCTCAGATGTTCCTACATTCCACATCATAGAAACTGCTTTTCTAGTTGTCCTTATCCTGCCTCTCTTTGCCCCCCCCGTCCTTCCTCTCCCCCCCCCCCCACAGACCCGTCCACCCAGACGGCTACAGAACTCTGGATCCAAGTTCCAGAGCTCCCAGCAGAACCAGCTGGACCGCTACGCTGCTCAGCCACAGGTCTGCTATTTTTGAAATGTCGTCAAAATGTGGTGCAAATCTTTGAATATATATTTCAGAGCGGACATTTTTAACTAAGATATTTGCTTCTGGCGGGGGCGGGGGGGGGGGGGGGGTCCCTGGAACAACATATGTTCAGATGGAGGGTCGGCGGCCAGATACAGATAATTCTGGAGGTCCTTGACATGAAAAAGGTTGAGCACCACTGACAGAACTGTGGGTTTTTCAGAAAACTATTTTTTTTATTTTTTTTAAAATCGGTCCAAAATCAGTTGGATTCAGATTCAATTCAAGATTCAATAATTTATTTGCCATGTCAACAAGTTGATAGGAATTTGTCTTGGTTCATACTCAACATATACAGACAACCATAGATACACAAACAAGAAGGACAGTACAATACAAAAACAAAAACCAGCAGCATAGGAAATTACATTCAGTCTTTTTTCAAGTGCTATAATTATGCATATACTATGAGTTCAGATGTCTAATGGCTACGGGGTAAGTGCTATCCCTGAAGCGACATGTTGAGCTCTGGATACTTCTATATCTCCTGCCTGATGGGAGGAGATTGAAGAGGTGATGTGCAGGATGGGAGTTGTCTGCAATGATTTTATTTGCCTTCCTAATAATTCTGGTGGAATAGAGTGAGGAAAGTGTAGGGAGGCTGCATCCTATGTTTTTTGATGCGCAACGTACTACTCTTTCCAGCTTTGATTTGTCTTGAGAGGTTGTGTGACCAAACCAGACAAGCATGGAGAAGGTGAGAACACTTTCAATAGTGGCCCTATAGAAGTGAGTCATGGCTGCTTGGCTGACTTTAAACTTCTTAAGCTGGAAATGGAGACGCTGGTGTGATTTGCTTATTATGAGACTGGTGTTAAGATCCCATGATAAGGACTCATGGATGGTGGTCCCTAGGAACCGGAAGGAGGAAACTCTTTCTACCTCTTCCCCATTGATGAAGAGGGGGGGGGGGGGGGGGACGACACGATTTCTTTTTCCTAAAGTCGATGAACATCTCTTTGGTTTTAGAGATGTTTAGAATCAAGTTGTAAATCTCACACCACTGCTCTGCGGTAGTCGGTTTCAACCTCGTTGGTAATAAGACCTACTAAGGATGTGTCATCAGCAAACTTATACATCATAACTGTACTAAAGTGAGATTGACAGAAATGAGTGTATAATGAGTACAGAAGTGGAGAAAGGACGCACCCCTGGGGGGCCCCAGTGTTTAGGAGCCTCGACAGCGAGACGAGGTCACCTATTTTGACCACCTGTTTCCTGTCACGTAGAAAATTAAAGACCATTTACATAGATGTGATCTGACGCCTAGCTCCTGTAGGGTTGAAATCAGCTTCCCAGGCACTATTGTTTTAAATGCGGAGCTGAAGTCAACGAAAAGTACACGAGCATAGGTGGATCTGGATTCTAGGTGTTGAGTAATAGTGGGCAGACAGAGAGACACTGCATCATCTACACTCCTATTTGCTCTGTAGGCAAATTGGTGGGGATCTAGTGCTATGCTGGACAGGTGTTTACATACCAGTCGTTCAAAGACTTTCATAATGACAGATGTTAGGTCATTAAGACAGGTGATATTATTTTTCTTTGGGACAGGATTGATAACCGCAGATTTAAAGCAAGCAGGCACAGTACAGAGTTCAAGTGACCAGTTGAAAATGGAAGTGAGGACAGGTGCAAGTTGGTCGGCACAGTGCTTTAGTGTGGCAGATGACACGCCATCAGGCCCTGCCGCCTTTCTGGGGTTTTGCTGACGGAGCAACAGTCTAACATCATGTTCATGTATGTTGGGTGGAGAGTCACCCTGCTCTCTTGGAAAAGAGGGGGACTGATGGTCTTCACTGTCGAACCGACAATACAAATCATTAAGCCTCCCAGGAAGGGAGGGGTCCAGGTCTGGAACATGGTGCTTGGTTTTATAGTCAGTGATGTCCTGCAAACCCTGCCATACACCTTTGATGTAATTTGCTTGCAGTTTGTTTTCAAGCTTCACTTTGTAGGAGGCCTTAGCCTTAGACACGGCACGCTGAAATTCATATTTCAGTCTCTTATAATTCCCCATATCTCCACGTTTATAAGCAGCATGTTTCTCCCTACAAAGCGATCTCACTTCATTGTTAAACCAGGGCTTGCTGTTGTTAAAGACCGTAATGGTCCTTGTGGGAATGCAAACACTTTCACAGAAGTGAATATAGGATGTAACAGTGTCAGTGTACGTGTCAATATCCTGACCGTCAGCCCAGAGGTTAGTCCATTCTGTGGACTCAAACAGTCCTGTAATGTATCTATGGCTTGTGTAGACCATTTCCTACATAGTTTGACAGTTGGTTTTGCCACCTTTAGTTTCTGTCGATACTTAGGGACTAGTAGAATGGTGTTGTGGTCGGACTCACCGAGAGGAGCTCTAGCCACTGCATGATATGCCTCTGGGATGGTCGAGTAGCACTGGTCCAGTGTTCTCTCCAACCTGGTGGCGATGTTGATCTGAGGTTTGTATCTAGGAAGAGCCTTCTTCAGGGATACGTGATTGAAGTCCCCCAGCGCGAGCACAACTGTGTCGGGATTGTTATTTTCCACCTCCGTGATGTTCACGGACAGCTGCTGCATGGCAGACTGAGCAGCGGCGCTCGGAGGGATGTAGACCACATATAGTGTGAAAACTCTCGGTAGATATTTATTTAGATATTCGGTAGAATTATTTTGGCAAATTATTTTGGCAAATTATTTTGGCAAATTATTTTGGCAAATTTATTTTGGCAAATTATTTTGGCAAATTATTTTGGCAAATTATTTTGGCAAATTATTTTGGCAAATTAGGGTTTTGGCAAATTAGGGTTTTGGCAAATTAGGGTTTTGGCAAATTAGGGTTTTGGCAAATTATTTTGGCAAATTAGGGTTTTGGCAAATTAGGGTTTTGGCAAATTAGGGTTTTGGCAAATTAGGGTTTTGGAAAATTAGGGTTTTGGCAAATTGTTTTGGCAAATTATTTTGGAAAAATTATTGGAAATTATTGGCAAATTATTGGAAAAAATTTGGGCAAATTTTTGGCAAATTATTGGCAAATTATTGGCAAATTATTTTGGCAAATTATTTTGGCAAATTATTTTGGCAAATTATTTTGGCAAATTATTTTGGCAAATTTATTTTGGCAAATTTATTTTGGCAAATTATTTTGGCAAATTATTTTGGCAAATTATTTTGGCAAATTATTTTGGCAAATTATTTTGGCAAATTAGGGTTTTGGCAAATTATTTTGGCAAATTTATTTTGGCAAATTATTTTGGCAAATTATTTTGGCAAATTATTTTGGCAAATTATTTTGGCAAATTTATTTTGGCAAATTATTTTGGCAAATTTATTTTGGCAAATTATTTTGGCAAATTATTTTGGCAAATTATTTTGGCAAATTATTTTGGCAAATTATTTTGGCAAATTATTTTGGCAAATTATTTTGGCAAATTATTTTGGCAAATTAGGGTTTTGGCAAATTATTTTGGCAAATTATTTTGGCAAATTTATTTTGGCAAATTATTTTGGCAAATTATTTTGGCAAATTATTTTGGCAAATTATTTTGGCAAATTTATTTTGGCAAATTATTTTGGCAAATTATTTTGGCAAATTATTTTGGCAAATTATTTTGGCAAATTATTTTGGCAAATTATTTTGGCAAATTATTTTGGCAAATTAGGGTTCTGGCAAATTATTTTGGCAAATTATTTTGGCAAATTAGGGTTTTGGCAAATTAGGGTTTTGGCAAATTAGGGTTTTGGCAAATTAGGGTTTTGGCAAATTAGGGTTTTGGCAAATTATTTTGGCAAATTATTGGAAATTATTGGCAAATTATTGGCACATTTTTGGCAAATTATTTTGGCAAATTATTTTGGCAAATTTATTTTGGCAAATTTATTTTGGCAAATTATTTTGGCAAATTATTTTGGCAAATTATTTTGGCAAATTTATTTTGGCAAATTATTTTGGCAAATTATTTTGGCAAATTATTTTGGCAAATTAGGGTTTTGGCAAATTATTTTGGCAAATTATTTTGGCAAATTATTGGAAATTATTGGCAAATTATTTTGGCAAATTATTTTGGCAAATTAGGGTTTTGGCAAATTAGGGTTTTGGCAAATTAGGGTTTTGGCAAATTATTTTGGCAAATTATTTTGGCAAATTTTTGGCAAATTAGGGTTTTGGCAAATTAGGGTTTTGGCAAATTAGGGTTTTGGCAAATTATTTTGGCAAATTAGGGTTTTGGCAAATTAGGGTTTTGGCAAATTAGGGTTTTGGCAAATTATTTTGGCAAATTTATTTTGGCAAATTTATTTTGGCAAATTAGGGTTTTGGCAAATTAGGGTTTTGGCAAATTAGGGTTTTGGCAAATTAGGGTTTTGGCAAATTGTTTTGGCAAATTGTTTTGGCAAATTATTGGCAAATTATTGGCAAATTATTGGCAAATCATTGGCAAATTAGGGTTTTGGCAAATTAGGGTTTTGGCAAATTAGGGTTTTGGCAAATTATTTTGGCAAATTATTTTGGCAAATTATTTTGGCAAATTATTGGCAAATTAGGGTTTTGGCAAATTAGGGTTTTGGCAAATTATTTTGGCAAATTATTTTGGCAAATTATTTTGGCAAATTATTGGCAAATTAGGGTTTTGGCAAATTGTTTCGGCAAATTATTTTGGCAAATTTATTTTGGCAAATTATTTTGGCAAATTATTTTGGCAAATTATTTTGGCAAATTTATTTTGGCAATTTATTTTGGCAATTTATTTTGGCAAATTTATTTTGGCAAATTATTTTGGCAAATTAGGGTTTTGGCAAATTAGGGTTTTGGCAAATTAGGGTTTTGGCAAATTAGGGTTTTGGCAAATTGTTTTGGCAAATTGTTTCGGCAAATTGTTTCGGCAAATTGTTTTGGCAAATTATTTTGGCAAATTATTTTGGCAAATTTATTTTGGCAAATTATTTTGGCAAATTATTTTGGCAAATTATTTTGGCAAATTTATTTTGGCAAATTATTTTGGCAAATTATTTTGGCAAATTATTTTGGCAAATTTATTTTGGCAAATTATTTTGGCAAATTATTTTGGCAAATTATTTTGGCACATTTATTTTGGCAAATTATTTTGGCAAATTATTTTGGCAAATTTATTTTGGCAAATTATTTTGGCAAATTATTTTGGCAAATTATTTTGGCAAATTATTTTGGCAAATTATTTTGGCAAATTAGGGTTTTGGCAAATTATTTTGGCAAATTATTTTGGCAAATTATTTTGGCAAATTAGGGTTTTGGCAAATTAGGGTTTTGGCAAATTAGGGTTTTGGCAAATTATTTAGGCAAATTATTTAGGCAAATTATTTTGGCAAATTAGGGTTTTGGCAAATTAGGGTTTTGGCAAATTAGGGTTTTGGAAAATTAGGGTTTTGGCAAATTGTTTTGGCAAATTATTTTGGCAAATTATTGGAAATTATTGGCAAATTATTGGCAAATTATTGGCAAATTTTTGGCGTTGACAGTACAATCGGGTGGTTTTTGATTTTTTTTTCTTTGTTAGGAGAAGTGTCTTTCTTACCTTGCTTTATTTGTAGTAATTTGCCTGCCAAAATAATTTGCCTCCCAAAATAATTTGCCTCCCAAAATAATTTGCCTCCCAAAATAATTTGCCAAAATAATTTGCCTCCCAAAATAATTTGCCAAAATAATTTGCCTCCCAAAATAATTTGCCAAAATAATTTGCCTCCCAAAATAATTTGCCAAAATAATTTGCCTCCCAAAATAATTTGCCTCCCAAAATAATTTGCCAAAATAATTTGCCTCCCAAAATAATTCGCCAAAATAATTTGCCTCCCAAAATAATTTGCCAAAATAATTTGCCTCCCAAAATAATTTACCAAAATAATTTGTGTGTGTGTGCGCGTGCATGTGTGCGTTGACAGTACAATCGGGTGGTTTTTGATTATTTTTTTTTCTTTGTTAGGAGAAGTGTCTTCTTCAAGCCCTCGTTGTGAAATCAGATGAATAACTGTCCGGCACAACGCGCGGTGAGTACAAATACCTCATGATTGTACTTAAAGGAGAATTCCATGCTAGAAGGCTTTCTTACCTTGCTTTATTTGTAGTAATTTGCCTGCCAAAATAATTTGCCTCCCAAAATAATTTGCCTCCCAAAATAATTTGCCTCCCAAAATAAATTGCCTCCCAAAATAATTTGCCAAAATAATTTGCCTCCCAAAATAATTTGCCTCCCAAAATAATTTACCTCCCAAAATAATTTGCCAAAATAATTTGCCAAAATAAATTGCCTCCCAAAATAATTTGCCAAAATAATTTGCCTCCCAAAATAATTTGCCAAAATAATTTACCTCCCAAAATAATTTGCCAAAATAATTTGCCTCCCAAAATAATTTGCCAAAATAATTTGCCTCCCAAAGTGTAAAATAATGTTTTAGGAGCTGTTTCTCAACAACCAAAGTGTCAAATAATGGTTAGAAGCTGTTTTTCAACAACCAAAAGTGTCAAATAATGTTTTAGGAGCTGTTTCTCAACAACCAAATGTGTAAAATAATGTTTTATGAGCTGTTTCTCAACAACCAAAATGTCAAATAATGGTTAGAAGCTGTTTTTCAACAACCAAAAGTGTCAAATAATGTTTTAGGAGCTGTTTCTCAACAACCAAAAGTGTAAAATAATGTTTTATGAGCTGTTTCTCAACAACCAAAGTGTCAAATAATGGTTAGAAGCTGTTTTTCAACAACCAAAAGTGTCCCAAAATAATTTGCCTCCCAAAATAATTTGCCTCCCAAAATAATTTGCCTCCCAAAATAATTTGCCTCCCAAAATAATTTGCCTTCCAAAATAATTTGCCAAAATAATTTCCCTCCCAAAATAATTTGCCAAAATAATTTGCCTCCCAAAATAATTTGCCAAAATAATTTGCCTCCCAAAATAATTTGCCTCCCAAAATAATTTGCCAAAATAATTTGCCAAAATAATTTGCCTCCCAAAATAATTTGCCTCCCAATAATTTGCCTCCCAAAATAATTTGCCTCCCAAAATAATTTGCCAAAATAATTTGCCTCCCAAAATAATTTGCCAAAATAATTTGCCTCCCAAAATAATTTGCCTCCCAAAATAATTTGCCTCCCAAAATAATTTGCCAAAATAATTTGCCTCCCAAAATAATTTGCCAAAATAATTTGCCTCCCAAAATAATTTGCCAAAATAATTTGCCTCCCAAAATAATTTGCCTCCCAAAATAATTTGCCTCCCAAAATAATTTGCCTCCCAAAATAATTTGCCAAAATAATTTGCCTCCCAAAATAATTTGCCAAAATAATTTGCCTCCCAAAATAATTTGCCTCCCAAAATAATTTGCCTCCCAAAATAATTTGCCAAAATAATTTGCCTCCCAAAATAATTTGCCAAAATAATTTGCCTCCCAAAATAATTTGCCTCCAAAAATAATTTGCCTCCCAAAATAATTTGCCTCCAAAAATAATTTGCCTCCCAAAATAATTTGCCTCCAAAAATAATTTGCCTCCCAAAATAATTTGCCTCCAAAAATAATTTGCCTCCCAAAATAATTTGCCTCCCAAAATAATTTGCCTCCCAAAATAATTTGCCAAAATAATTTGCCTCCCAAAATAATTTGCCAAAATAATTTGCCTCCCAAAATAATTTGCCAAAATAATTTGCCTCCCAAAATAATTTGCCAAAATAATTTGCCTCCCAAAATAATTTGCCAAAATAATTTGCCTCCCAAAATAATTTGCCTCCCAAAATAATTTGCCTCCCAAAATAATTTGCCAAAATAATTTGCCTCCCAAAATAATTTGCCTCCCAAAATAATTTGCCAAAATAATTTGCCTCCCAAAATAATTTGCCTCCCAAAATAATTTGCCAAAATAATTTGCCTCCCAAAATAATTTGCCTCCCAAAATAATTTGCCAAAATAATTTGCCTCCCAAAATAATTTGCCTCCCAAAATAATTTGCCTCCCAAAATAATTTGCCAAAATAATTTGCCTCCCAAAATAATTTGCCAAAATAATTTGCCTCCCAAAATAATTTGCCTGCCAAAATAATTTGCCAAAATAATTTGCCTCCCAAAATAATTTGCCAAAATAATTTGCCTCCCAAAATAATTTGCCTCCCAAAATAATTTGCCAAAATAATTTGCCTCCCAAAATAATTTGCCAAAATAATTTGCCTCCCAAAATAATTTGCCAAAATAATTTCCCAAAATAATTTCCCAAAATAATTTCCCAAAATAATTTGCCTCCCAAAATAATTTGCCTCCCAAAATAATTTGCCTCCCAAAATAATTTGCCTCCCAAAATAATTTGCCTCCCAAAATAATTTGCCAAAATAATTTGCCTCCCAAAATAATTTGCCAAAATAATTTGCCTCCCAAAATAATTTGCCAAAATAATTTGCCTCCCAAAATAATTTGCCTCCCAAAATAATTTGCCTCCCAAAATAATTTGCCAAAATAATTTGCCTCCCAAAATAATTTGCCAAAATAATTTGCCTCCCAAAATAATTTGCCTCCCAAAATAATTTGCCTCCCAAAATAATTTGCCTCCCAAAATAATTTGCCAAAATAATTTGCCTCCCAAAATAATTTGCCTCCCAAAATAATTTGCCTCCCAAAATAATTTGCCTCCCAAAATAATTTGCCTCCCAAAATAATTTGCCTCCCAAAATAAATTGCCTCCCAAAATAATTTGCCAAAATAATTTGCCTCCCAAAATAATTTGCCTCCCAAAATAATTTACCTCCCAAAATAATTTGCCAAAATAATTTGCCAAAATAAATTGCCTCCCAAAATAATTTGCCAAAATAATTTGCCTCCCAAAATAATTTGCCAAAATAATTTACCTCCCAAAATAATTTGCCAAAATAATTTGCCTCCCAAAATAATTTGCCTCCCAAAATAATTTGCCAAAATAATTTGCCTCCCAAAATAATTTGCCTCCCAAAATAATTTGCCAAAATAATTTGCCTCCCAAAATAATTTGCCTCCCAAAATAATTTGCCAAAATAATTTGCCTCCCAAAATAATTTGCCAAACTAATTTGCCTCCCAAAATAATTTGCCAAAATAATTTGCCTCCCAAAATAATTTGCCTCCCAAAATAATTTGCCTCCCAAAATGTGTCAAATAATGGTTAGAAGCTGTTTTTCAACAACCAAAAGTGTCAAATAATGTTTTAGGAGCTGTTTCTCAATAACCAAAAGTGTAAAATAATGTTTTAGGAGCTGTTTCTCAACAACCAAAGTGTCAAATAATGGTTAGAAGCTGTTTTTCAACAACCAAAAGTGTCAAATAATGTTTTAGGAGCTGTTTCTCAACAACCAAAGTGTCAAATAATGGTTAGAAGCTGTTTTTCAACAACCAAAAGTGTCAAATAATGTTTTAGGAGCTGTTTCTCAATAACCAAAAGTGTAAAATAATGTTTTAGGAGCTGTTTCTCAACAACCAAAGTGTCAAATAATGGTTAGAAGCTGTTTTTCAACAACCAAAAGTGTCAAATAATGTTTTAGGAGCTGTTTCTCAATAACCAAAAGTGTAAAATAATGTTTTAGGAGCTGTTTCTCAACAACCAAAGTGTCAAATAATGGTTAGAAGCTGTTTTTCAACAACCACAAGTGTCAAATAATGTTTTAGGAGCTGTTTCTCAATAACCAAAAGTGTAAAATAATGTTTTAGGAGCTGTTTCTCAACAACCAAAGTGTCAAATAATGGTTAGAAGCTGTTTTTCAACAACCAAAAGTGTCAAATAATGTTTTAGGAGCTGTTTCTCAATAACCAAAAGTGTCAAATAATGTTTTAGGAGCTGTTTCTCAACAACCAAAGTGTCAAATAATGGTTAGAAGCTGTTTTTCAACAACCAAAAGTGTCAAATAATGTTTTAGGAGCTGTTTCTCAATAACCAAAAGTGTCAAATAATGTTTTAGGAGCTGTTTCTCAACAACCAAAGTGTCAAATAATGGTTAGAAGCTGTTTTTCAACAACCAAAAGTGTCAAATAATGTTTTAGGAGCTGTTTCTCAATAACCAAAAGTGTAAAATAATGTTTTAGGAGCTGTTTCTCAACAACCAAAGTGTCAAATAATGGTTAGAAGCTGTTTTTCAACAACCAAAAGTGTAAAATAATGTTTTAGAAGCTGTTTCTCAACAACCAAAGTGTCAAATAATGGTTAGAAGCTGTTTTTCAACAACCAAAAGTGTCAAATAATGTTTTAGGAGCTGTTTCTCAATAACCAAAAGTGTAAAATAATGTTTTAGGAGCTGTTTCTCAACAACCAAAGTGTCAAATAATGGTTAGAAGCTGTTTCTCAATAACCAAAAGTGTAAAATAATGTTTTAGGAGCTGTTTCTCAACAACCAAAGTGTCAAATAATGGTTAGAAGCTGTTTTTCAACAACCAAAAGTGTCAAATAATGTTTTAGGAGCTGTTTCTCAATAACCAAAAGTGTAAAATAATGTTTTAGAAGCTGTTTCTCAACAACCAAAGTGTCAAATAATGGTTAGAAGCTGTGTTTCAACAACCAAAAGTGTCAAATAATGTTTTAGGAGCTGTTTCTCAATAACCAAAAGTGTAAAATAATGTTTTAGGAGCTGTTTCTCAACAACCAAAGTGTCAAATAATGGTTAGAAGCTGTTTCTCAACAACCAAAGTGTCAAATAATGTTTTAGGAGCTGTTTCTCAATAACCAAAAGTGTCAAATAATGTTTTAGGAGCTGTTTCTCAACAACCAAAGTGTCAAATAATGGTTAGAAGCTGTTTTTCAACAACCAAAAGTGTCAAATAATGTTTTAGGAGCTGTTTCTCAATAACCAAAAGTGTCAAATAATGTTTTAGGAGCTGTTTCTCAACAACCAAAGTGTCAAATAATGGTTAGAAGCTGTTTTTCAACAACCAAAAGTGTCAAATAATGTTTTAGGAGCTGTTTCTCAATAACCAAAAGTGTAAAATAATGTTTTAGGAGCTGTTTCTCAACAACCAAAGTGTCAAATAATGGTTAGAAGCTGTTTTTCAACAACCAAAAGTGTAAAATAATGTTTTAGAAGCTGTTTCTCAACAACCAAAGTGTCAAATAATGGTTAGAAGCTGTTTTTCAACAACCAAAAGTGTCAAATAATGTTTTAGGAGCTGTTTCTCAATAACCAAAAGTGTAAAATAATGTTTTAGGAGCTGTTTCTCAACAACCAAAGTGTCAAATAATGGTTAGAAGCTGTTTCTCAATAACCGAAAGTGTAAAATAATGTTTTAGGAGCTGTTTCTCAACAACCAAAGTGTCAAATAATGGTTAGAAGCTGTTTTTCAACAACCAAAAGTGTCAAATAATGTTTTAGGAGCTGTTTCTCAATAACCAAAAGTGTAAAATAATGTTTTAGAAGCTGTTTCTCAACAACCAAAGTGTCAAATAATGGTTAGAAGCTGTTTTTCAACAACCAAAAGTGTCAAATAATGTTTTAGGAGCTGTTTCTCAATAACCAAAAGTGTAAAATAATGTTTTAGGAGCTGTTTCTCAACAACCAAAGTGTCAAATAATGGTTAGAAGCTGTTTTTCAACAACCAAAAGTGTCAAATAATGTTTTAGGAGCTGTTTCTCAATAACCAAAAGTGTAAAATAATTTGCCAAAATAATTTGCCTCCCAAAATAATTTGCCAAAATAATTTGCCTCCCAAAATAATTTGCCAAAATAATTTGCCTCCCAAAATAATTTGCCAAAATAATTTGCCAAAATAATTTGCCTCCCAAAATAATTTGCCTCCCAAAATAATTTGCCTCCCAAAATAATTTGCCTCCAAAAATAATTTGCCTCCCAAAATAATTTGCCTCCCAAAATAATTTGCCTCCCAAAATAATTTGCCTCCCAAAATAATTTGCCTGCCAAAATAATTTGCCTCCCAAAATAATTTGCCTCCCAAAATAATTTTCCAAAATAATTTGCCTCCCAAAATAATTTGCCTCCCAAAATAATTTGCCAAAATAATTTGCCTCCCAAAATAATTTGCCTCCCAAAATAATTTGCCTCCCAAAATAATTTGCCTCCCAAAATAATTTGCCTCCCAAAATAATTTGCCAAAATAATTTGCCTCCCAAAATAATTTGCCAAACTAATTTGCCTCCCAAAATAATTTGCCAAAATAATTTGCCTCCCAAAATAATTTGCCTCCCAAAATAATTTGCCAAAATAATTTGCCTCCCAAAATAATTTGCCAAAATAATTTGCCTCCCAAAATAATTTGCCTCCCAAAATAATTTGCCTCCCAAAATAATTTGCCTCCCAAAATAATTTGCCTCCCAAAATAATTTGCCAAAATAATTTGCCTCCCAAAATAATTTGCCTCCCAAAATAATTTGCCTCCCAAAATAATTTGCCAAAATAATTTGCCTCCCAAAATAATTTGCCAAAATAATTTGCCTCCCAAAATAATTTGCCTCCCAAAATAATTTGCCAAAATAATTTGCCAAAATAATTTGCCTCCCAAAATAATTTGCCAAAATAATTTGCCTCCCAAAATAATTTGCCAAAATAATTTGCCTCCCAAAATAATTTGCCAAAATAATTTGCCTCCCAAAATAATTTGCCAAAATAATTTGCCTCCCAAAATAATTTGCCTCCCAAAATAATTTGCCTCCCAAAATAATTTGCCTCCAAAAATAATTTGCCTCCCAAAATAATTTGCCAAAATAATTTGCCTCCCAAAATAATTTGCCTCCCAAAATAATTTGCCTCCCAAAATAATTTGCCTCCCAAAATAATTTGCCAAAATAATTTGCCTCCCAAAATAATTTGCCTGCCAAAATAATTTGCCAAAATAAATTGCCTCCCAAAATAATTTGCCAAAATAATTTGCCTCCCAAAATAATTTGCCAAAATAATTTACCTCCCAAAATAATTTGCCAAAATAATTTGCCAAAATAAATTGCCTCCCAAAATAATTTGCCAAAATAATTTGCCTCCCAAAATAATTTGCCAAAATAATTTACCTCCCAAAATAATTTGCCAAAATAATTTGCCTCCCAAAATAATTTGCCAAAATAATTTGCCTCCCAAAGTGTAAAATAATGTTTTAGGAGCTGTTTCTCAACAACCAAAGTGTCAAATAATGGTTAGAAGCTGTTTTTCAACAACCAAAAGTGTCAAATAATGTTTTAGGAGCTGTTTCTCAACAACCAAATGTGTAAAATAATGTTTTATGAGCTGTTTCTCAACAACCAAAATGTCAAATAATGGTTAGAAGCTGTTTTTCAACAACCAAAAGTGTCAAATAATGTTTTAGGAGCTGTTTCTCAACAACCAAAAGTGTAAAATAATGTTTTATGAGCTGTTTCTCAACAACCAAAGTGTCAAATAATGGTTAGAAGCTGTTTTTCAACAACCAAAAGTGTCCCAAAATAATTTGCCTCCCAAAATAATTTGCCTCCCAAAATAATTTGCCTCCCAAAATAATTTGCCTTCCAAAATAATTTGCCAAAATAATTTCCCTCCCAAAATAATTTGCCAAAATAATTTGCCTCCCAAAATAATTTGCCAAAATAATTTGCCTCCCAAAATAATTTGCCTCCCAAAATAATTTGCCAAAATAATTTGCCAAAATAATTTGCCTCCCAAAATAATTTGCCTCCCAATAATTTGCCTCCCAAAATAATTTGCCTCCCAAAATAATTTGCCAAAATAATTTGCCTCCCAAAATAATTTGCCAAAATAATTTGCCTCCCAAAATAATTTGCCTCCCAAAATAATTTGCCTCCCAAAATAATTTGCCTCCCAAAATAATTTGCCAAAATAATTTGCCTCCCAAAATAATTTGCCAAAATAATTTGCCTCCCAAAATAATTTGCCAAAATAATTTGCCTCCCAAAATAATTTGCCAAAATAATTTGCCTCCCAAAATAATTTGCCTCCCAAAATAATTTGCCAAAATAATTTGCCTCCCAAAATAATTTGCCAAAATAATTTGCCTCCCAAAATAATTTGCCTCCCAAAATAATTTGCCTCCCAAAATAATTTGCCAAAATAATTTGCCTCCCAAAATAATTTGCCAAAATAATTTGCCTCCCAAAATAATTTGCCTCCAAAAATAATTTGCCTCCCAAAATAATTTGCCTCCAAAAATAATTTGCCTCCCAAAATAATTTGCCTCCAAAAATAATTTGCCTCCCAAAATAATTTGCCTCCAAAAATAATTTGCCTCCCAAAATAATTTGCCTCCCAAAATAATTTGCCTCCCAAAATAATTTGCCAAAATAATTTGCCTCCCAAAATAATTTGCCAAAATAATTTGCCTCCCAAAATAATTTGCCAAAATAATTTGCCTCCCAAAATAATTTGCCAAAATAATTTGCCAAAATAATTTGCCTCCCAAAATAATTTGCCTCCCAAAATAATTTGCCTCCCAAAATAATTTGCCAAAATAATTTGCCTCCCAAAATAATTTGCCTCCCAAAATAATTTGCCAAAATAATTTGCCTCCCAAAATAATTTGCCTCCCAAAATAATTTGCCAAAATAATTTGCCTCCCAAAATAATTTGCCTCCCAAAATAATTTGCCAAAATAATTTGCCTCCCAAAATAATTTGCCTCCCAAAATAATTTGCCTCCCAAAATAATTTGCCAAAATAATTTGCCTCCCAAAATAATTTGCCAAAATAATTTGCCTCCCAAAATAATTTGCCTGCCAAAATAATTTGCCAAAATAATTTGCCTCCCAAAATAATTTGCCAAAATAATTTGCCTCCCAAAATAATTTGCCTCCCAAAATAATTTGCCAAAATAATTTGCCTCCCAAAATAATTTGCCAAAATAATTTGCCTCCCAAAATAATTTGCCAAAATAATTTGCCAAAATAATTTGCCAAAATAATTTCCCAAAATAATTTGCCTCCCAAAATAATTTGCCTCCCAAAATAATTTGCCTCCCAAAATAATTTGCCTCCCAAAATAATTTGCCTCCCAAAATAATTTGCCTCCCAAAATAATTTGCCTCCCAAAATAATTTGCCAAAATAATTTGCCTCCCAAAATAATTTGCCAAAATAATTTGCCTCCCAAAATAATTTGCCAAAATAATTTGCCTCCCAAAATAATTTGCCTCCCAAAATAATTTGCCTCCCAAAATAATTTGCCAAAATAATTTGCCTCCCAAAATAATTTGCCAAAATAATTTGCCTCCCAAAATAATTTGCCTCCCAAAATAATTTGCCTCCCAAAATAATTTGCCTCCCAAAATAATTTGCCAAAATAATTTGCCTCCCAAAATAATTTGCCTCCCAAAATAATTTGCCTCCCAAAATAATTTGCCTCCCAAAATAATTTGCCTCCCAAAATAATTTGCCTCCCAAAATAAATTGCCTCCCAAAATAATTTGCCAAAATAATTTGCCTCCCAAAATAATTTGCCTCCCAAAATAATTTACCTCCCAAAATAATTTGCCAAAATAATTTGCCAAAATAAATTGCCTCCCAAAATAATTTGCCAAAATAATTTGCCTCCCAAAATAATTTGCCAAAATAATTTACCTCCCAAAATAATTTGCCAAAATAATTTGCCTCCCAAAATAATTTGCCTCCCAAAATAATTTGCCAAAATAATTTGCCAAAATAATTTGCCTCCCAAAATAATTTGCCTCCCAAAATAATTTGCCAAAATAATTTGCCTCCCAAAATAATTTGCCTCCCAAAATAATTTGCCAAAATAATTTGCCTCCCAAAATAATTTGCCAAACTAATTTGCCTCCCAAAATAATTTGCCAAAATAATTTGCCTCCCAAAATAATTTGCCTCCCAAAATAATTTGCCTCCCAAAATGTGTCAAATAATGGTTAGAAGCTGTTTTTCAACAACCAAAAGTGTCAAATAATGTTTTAGGAGCTGTTTCTCAATAACCAAAAGTGTAAAATAATGTTTTAGGAGCTGTTTCTCAACAACCAAAGTGTCAAATAATGGTTAGAAGCTGTTTTTCAACAACCAAAAGTGTCAAATAATGTTTTAGGAGCTGTTTCTCAACAACCAAAGTGTCAAATAATGGTTAGAAGCTGTTTTTCAACAACCAAAAGTGTCAAATAATGTTTTAGGAGCTGTTTCTCAATAACCAAAAGTGTAAAATAATGTTTTAGGAGCTGTTTCTCAACAACCAAAGTGTCAAATAATGGTTAGAAGCTGTTTTTCAACAACCAAAAGTGTCAAATAATGTTTTAGGAGCTGTTTCTCAATAACCAAAAGTGTAAAATAATGTTTTAGGAGCTGTTTCTCAACAACCAAAGTGTCAAATAATGGTTAGAAGCTGTTTTTCAACAACCAAAAGTGTCAAATAATGTTTTAGGAGCTGTTTCTCAATAACCAAAAGTGTCAAATAATGTTTTAGGAGCTGTTTCTCAACAACCAAAGTGTCAAATAATGGTTAGAAGCTGTTTTTCAACAACCAAAAGTGTCAAATAATGTTTTAGGAGCTGTTTCTCAATAACCAAAAGTGTAAAATAATGTTTTAGGAGCTGTTTCTCAACAACCAAAGTGTCAAATAATGGTTAGAAGCTGTTTTTCAACAACCAAAAGTGTAAAATAATGTTTTAGAAGCTGTTTCTCAACAACCAAAGTGTCAAATAATGGTTAGAAGCTGTTTTTCAACAACCAAAAGTGTCAAATAATGTTTTAGGAGCTGTTTCTCAATAACCAAAAGTGTAAAATAATGTTTTAGGAGCTGTTTCTCAACAACCAAAGTGTCAAATAATGGTTAGAAGCTGTTTCTCAATAACCAAAAGTGTAAAATAATGTTTTAGGAGCTGTTTCTCAACAACCAAAGTGTCAAATAATGGTTAGAAGCTGTTTTTCAACAACCAAAAGTGTCAAATAATGTTTTAGGAGCTGTTTCTCAATAACCAAAAGTGTAAAATAATGTTTTAGAAGCTGTTTCTCAACAACCAAAGTGTCAAATAATGGTTAGAAGCTGTTTTTCAACAACCAAAAGTGTCAAATAATGTTTTAGGAGCTGTTTCTCAATAACCAAAAGTGTAAAATAATGTTTTAGGAGCTGTTTCTCAACAACCAAAGTGTCAAATAATGGTTAGAAGCTGTTTCTCAACAACCAAAGTGTCAAATAATGTTTTAGGAGCTGTTTCTCAATAACCAAAAGTGTCAAATAATGTTTTAGGAGCTGTTTCTCAACAACCAAAGTGTCAAATAATGGTTAGAAGCTGTTTTTCAACAACCAAAAGTGTCAAATAATGTTTTAGGAGCTGTTTCTCAATAACCAAAAGTGTCAAATAATGTTTTAGGAGCTGTTTCTCAACAACCAAAGTGTCAAATAATGGTTAGAAGCTGTTTTTCAACAACCAAAAGTGTCAAATAATGTTTTAGGAGCTGTTTCTCAATAACCAAAAGTGTAAAATAATGTTTTAGGAGCTGTTTCTCAACAACCAAAGTGTCAAATAATGGTTAGAAGCTGTTTTTCAACAACCAAAAGTGTAAAATAATGTTTTAGAAGCTGTTTCTCAACAACCAAAGTGTCAAATAATGGTTAGAAGCTGTTTTTCAACAACCAAAAGTGTCAAATAATGTTTTAGGAGCTGTTTCTCAATAACCAAAAGTGTAAAATAATGTTTTAGGAGCTGTTTCTCAACAACCAAAGTGTCAAATAATGGTTAGAAGCTGTTTCTCAATAACCGAAAGTGTAAAATAATGTTTTAGGAGCTGTTTCTCAACAACCAAAGTGTCAAATAATGGTTAGAAGCTGTTTTTCAACAACCAAAAGTGTCAAATAATGTTTTAGGAGCTGTTTCTCAATAACCAAAAGTGTAAAATAATGTTTTAGAAGCTGTTTCTCAACAACCAAAGTGTCAAATAATGGTTAGAAGCTGTTTTTCAACAACCAAAAGTGTCAAATAATGTTTTAGGAGCTGTTTCTCAATAACCAAAAGTGTAAAATAATGTTTTAGGAGCTGTTTCTCAACAACCAAAGTGTCAAATAATGGTTAGAAGCTGTTTTTCAACAACCAAAAGTGTCAAATAATGTTTTAGGAGCTGTTTCTCAATAACCAAAAGTGTAAAATAATTTGCCAAAATAATTTGCCTCCCAAAATAATTTGCCAAAATAATTTGCCTCCCAAAATAATTTGCCAAAATAATTTGCCTCCCAAAATAATTTGCCAAAATAATTTGCCAAAATAATTTGCCTCCCAAAATAATTTGCCTCCCAAAATAATTTGCCTCCCAAAATAATTTGCCTCCAAAAATAATTTGCCTCCCAAAATAATTTGCCTCCCAAAATAATTTGCCTCCCAAAATAATTTGCCTCCCAAAATAATTTGCCTGCCAAAATAATTTGCCTCCCAAAATAATTTGCCTCCCAAAATAATTTTCCAAAATAATTTGCCTCCCAAAATAATTTGCCTCCCAAAATAATTTGCCAAAATAATTTGCCTCCCAAAATAATTTGCCTCCCAAAATAATTTGCCTCCCAAAATAATTTGCCTCCCAAAATAATTTGCCTCCCAAAATAATTTGCCAAAATAATTTGCCTCCCAAAATAATTTGCCAAACTAATTTGCCTCCCAAAATAATTTGCCAAAATAATTTGCCTCCCAAAATAATTTGCCTCCCAAAATAATTTGCCAAAATAATTTGCCTCCCAAAATAATTTGCCAAAATAATTTGCCTCCCAAAATAATTTGCCTCCCAAAATAATTTGCCTCCCAAAATAATTTGCCTCCCAAAATAATTTGCCTCCCAAAATAATTTGCCTCCCAAAATAATTTGCCAAAATAATTTGCCTCCCAAAATAATTTGCCTCCCAAAATAATTTGCCTCCCAAAATAATTTGCCAAAATAATTTGCCTCCCAAAATAATTTGCCAAAATAATTTGCCTCCCAAAATAATTTGCCTCCCAAAATAATTTGCCAAAATAATTTGCCAAAATAATTTGCCTCCCAAAATAATTTGCCAAAATAATTTGCCTCCCAAAATAATTTGCCTCCCAAAATAATTTGCCAAACTAATTTGCCTCCCAAAATAATTTGCCTCCCAAAATAATTTGCCTCCCAAAATAATTTGCCTCCCAAAATACTTTGCCTCCCAAAATGTGTCAAATAATGGTTAGAAGCTGTTTTTCAACAACCAAAAGTGTCAAATAATGTTTTAGGAGCTGTTTCTCAATAACCAAAAGTGTAAAATAATGTTTTAGGAGCTGTTTCTCAACAACCAAAGTGTCAAATAATGGTTAGAAGCTGTTTTTAAACAAACAAAAGTGTCAAATAATGTTTTAGGAGCTGTTTCTCAATAACCAAAAGTGTAAAATAATTTGCCAAAATAATTTGCCTCCCAAAATAATTTGCCAAAATAATTTGCCTCCCAAAATAATTTGCCAAAATAATTTGCCTCCCAAAATAATTTGCCAAAATAATTTGCCTCCCAAAATAATTTGCCAAAATAATTTGCCAAAATAATTTGCCTCCCAAAATAATTTGCCTCCCAAAATAATTTGCCTCCAAAAATAATTTGCCTCCCAAAATAATTTGCCAAAATAATTTGCCTCCCAAAATAATTTGCCTCCCAAAATAATTTGCCTCCCAAAATAATTTGCCTCCCAAAATAATTTGCCAAAATAATTTGCCTGCCAAAATAATTTGCCTGCCAAAATAATTTGCCTCCCAAAATAATTTGCCTCCCAAAATAATTTGCCTCCCAAAATAATTTTCCAAAATAATTTGCCTCCCAAAATAATTTGCCTCCCAAAATAATTTGCCTCCCAAAATAATTTGCCAAAATAATTTGCCAAAATAATTTGCCTCCCAAAATAATTTGCCTCCCAAAATAATTTGCCAAAATAATTTGCCTCCCAAAATAATTTGCCAAAATAATTTGCCTCCCAAAATAATTTGCCAAAATAATTTGCCTCCCAAAATAATTTGCCTCCCAAAATAATTTGCCAAAATAATTTGCCTCCCAAAATAATTTGCCAAAATAATTTGCCTCCCAAAATAATTTGCCAAAATAATTTGCCTCCCAAAATAATTTGCCTCCCAAAATAATTTGCCTCACAAAATAATTTGCCTCACAAAATAATTTGCCAAAATAATTTGCCTCCCAAAATAATTTGCCTCCCAAAATAATTTGCCTCCCAAAATAATTTGCCAAAATAATTTGCCTCCCAAAATAATTTGCCAAAATAATTTGCCTCCCAAAATAATTTGCCAAAATAATTTGCCTCCCAAAATAATTTGCCTCCCAAAATAATTTGCCTCCCAAAATAATTTGCCAAAATAATTTGCCTCCCAAAATAATTTGCCAAAATAATTTGCCTCCCAAAATAATTTGCCTCCCAAAATAATTTGCCAAAATAATTTGCCTCCCAAAATAATTTGCCTCCCAAAATAATTTGCCAAAATAATTTGCCTCCCAAAATAATTTGCCAAAATAATTTGCCTCCCAAAATAATTTGCCAAAATAATTTGCCTCCCAAAATAATTTGCCTCCCAAAATAATTTGCCAAAATAATTTGCCTCCCAAAATAATTTGCCTCCCAAAATAATTTGCCTCGCAAAATAATTTGCCAAAATAATTTGCCTCCCAAAATAATTTGCCAAAATAATTTGCCTCCCAAAATAATTTGCCAAAATAATTTGCCTCCCAAAATAATTTGCCTCCCAAAATAATTTGCCTCCCAAAATAATTTGCCAAAATAATTTGCCTCCCAAAATAATTTGCCAAAATAATTTGCCTCCCAAAATAATTTGCCAAAATAATTTGCCTCCCAAAATAATTTGCCTCCCAAAATAATTTGCCAAAATAATTTGCCTGCCAAACTAATTTGCCTCCCAAAATAATTTGCCAAAATAATCTCCCAGCCAAAATAATTTGCCAAAATAATCTCCCAAAATGTGTCAAATAATGGTTAGAAGCTGTTTTTCAACAACCAAAAGTGTCAAATAATGTTTTAGGAGCTGTTTCTCAATAACCAAAAGTGTAAAATAATGTTTTAGGAGCTGTTTCTCAACAACCAAAGTGTCAAATAATGGTTAGAAGCTGTTTTTCAACAACCAAAAGTGTCAAATAATGTTTTAGGAGCTGTTTCTCAATAACCAAAAGTGTAAAATAATTTGCCAAAATAATTTGCCTCCCAAAATAATTTGCCTCCCAAAATAATTTGCCTCCCAAAATAATTTGCCAAAACAACCAAAGTGTCAAATAATGGTTAGAAGCTGTTTCTCAATAACCAAAAGTGTAAAATAATGTTTTAGGAGCTGTTTCTCAACAACCAAAGTGTCAAATAATGGTTAGAAGCTGTTTTTCAACAACCAAAAGTGTCAAATAATGTTTTAGGAGCTGTTTCTCAATAACCAAAAGTGTAAAATAATTTGCCAAAATAATTTGCCTCCCAAAATAATTTGCCTCCCAAAATAATTTGCCAAAACAACCAAAGTGTCAAATAATGGTTAGAAGCTGTTTCTCAATAACCAAAAGTGTAAAATAATGTTTTAGGAGCTGTTTCTCAACAACCAAAGTGTCAAATAATGGTTAGAAGCTGTTTTTCAACAACCAAAAGTGTCAAATAATGTTTTAGGAGCTGTTTCTCAATAACCAAAAGTGTAAAATAATGTTTTAGAAGCTGTTTCTCAACAACCAAAGTGTCAAATAATGGTTAGAAGCTGTTTTTCAACAACCAAAAGTGTAAAATAATGTTTTAGGAGCTGTTTCTCAACAACCAAAGTGTCAAATAATGGTTAGAAGCTGTTTTTCAACAACCAAAAGTGTCAAATAATGTTTTAGGAGCTGTTTCTCAATAACCAAAAGTGTAAAATAATTTGCCAAAATAATTTGCCTCCCAAAATAATTTGCCAAAATAATTTGCCTCCCAAAATAATTTGCCAAAATAATTTGCCTCCCAAAATAATTTGCCAAAATAATTTGCCAAAATAATTTGCCAAAATAATTTGCCAAAATAATTTGCCTCCCAAAATAATTTGCCTCCCAAAATAATTTGCCTCCAAAAATAATTTGCCTCCCAAAATAATTTGCCTCCCAAAATAATTTGCCTCCCAAAATAATTTGCCTCCCAAAATAATTTGCCTGCCAAAATAATTTGCCTCCCAAAATAATTTGCCTCCCAAAATAATTTTCCAAAATAATTTGCCTCCCAAAATAATTTGCCAAAACAACCAAAGTGTCAAATAATGGTTAGAAGCTGTTTCTCAATAACCAAAAGTGTAAAATAATGTTTTAGGAGCTGTTTCTCAACAACCAAAGTGTCAAATAATGGTTAGAAGCTGTTTTTCAACAACCAAAAGTGTCAAATAATGTTTTAGGAGCTGTTTCTCAATAACCAAAAGTGTAAAATAATGTTTTAGAAGCTGTTTCTCAACAACCAAAGTGTCAAATAATGGTTAGAAGCTGTTTTTCAACAACCAAAAGTGTCAAATAATGTTTTAGGAGCTGTTTCTCAATAACCAAAAGTGTACAATAATGTTTTAGGAGCTGTTTCTCAACAACCAAAGTGTCAAATAATGGTTAGAAGCTGTTTTTCAACAACCAAAAGTGTCAAATAATGTTTTAGGAGCTGTTTCTCAATAACCAAAAGTGTAAAATAATTTGCCAAAATAATTTGCCTCCCAAAATAATTTGCCAAAATAATTTGCCTCCCAAAATAATTTGCCAAAATAATTTGCCTCCCAAAATAATTTGCCAAAATAATTTGCCAAAATAATTTGCCAAAATAATTTGCCAAAATAATTTGCCTCCCAAAATAATTTGCCTCCCAAAATAATTTGCCTCCAAAAATAATTTGCCTCCCAAAATAATTTGCCTCCCAAAATAATTTGCCTCCCAAAATAATTTGCCTCCCAAAATAATTTGCCAAAACAACCAAAGTGTCAAATAATGGTTAGAAGCTGTTTCTCAATAACCAAAAGTGTAAAATAATGTTTTAGGAGCTGTTTCTCAACAACCAAAGTGTCAAATAATGGTTAGAAGCTGTTTTTCAACAACCAAAAGTGTCAAATAATGTTTTAGGAGCTGTTTCTCAATAACCAAAAGTGTAAAATAATGTTTTAGAAGCTGTTTCTCAACAACCAAAGTGTCAAATAATGGTTAGAAGCTGTTTTTCAACAACCAAAAGTGTAAAATAATGTTTTAGGAGCTGTTTCTCAACAACCAAAGTGTCAAATAATGGTTAGAAGCTGTTTTTCAACAACCAAAAGTGTCAAATAATGTTTTAGGAGCTGTTTCTCAATAACCAAAAGTGTAAAATAATTTGCCAAAATAATTTGCCTCCCAAAATAATTTGCCAAAATAATTTGCCTCCCAAAATAATTTGCCAAAATAATTTGCCTCCCAAAATAATTTGCCAAAATAATTTGCCAAAATAATTTGCCAAAATAATTTGCCAAAATAATTTGCCTCCCAAAATAATTTGCCTCCCAAAATAATTTGCCTCCAAAAATAATTTGCCTCCCAAAATAATTTGCCTCCCAAAATAATTTGCCTCCCAAAATAATTTGCCTGCCAAAATAATTTGCCTCCCAAAATAATTTGCCTCCCAAAATAATTTTCCAAAATAATTTGCCTCCCAAAATAATTTGCCAAAACAACCAAAGTGTCAAATAATGGTTAGAAGCTGTTTCTCAATAACCAAAAGTGTAAAATAATGTTTTAGGAGCTGTTTCTCAACAACCAAAGTGTCAAATAATGGTTAGAAGCTGTTTTTCAACAACCAAAAGTGTCAAATAATGTTTTAGGAGCTGTTTCTCAATAACCAAAAGTGTAAAATAATGTTTTAGAAGCTGTTTCTCAACAACCAAAGTGTCAAATAATGGTTAGAAGCTGTTTTTCAACAACCAAAAGTGTCAAATAATGTTTTAGGAGCTGTTTCTCAATAACCAAAAGTGTACAATAATGTTTTAGGAGCTGTTT
The DNA here is from genome assembly GCF_963924005.1 of Protomyctophum bolini. Taxonomy (NCBI): domain Eukaryota; kingdom Metazoa; phylum Chordata; class Actinopteri; order Myctophiformes; family Myctophidae; genus Protomyctophum; species Protomyctophum bolini. The sequence goes on from NW_027665530.1 coordinate 54,077, forward strand.
CTCAACAACCAAAGTGTCAAATAATGGTTAGAAGCTGTTTTTCAACAACCAAAAGTGTCAAATAATGTTTTAGGAGCTGTTTCTCAATAACCAAAAGTGTAAAATAATTTGCCAAAATAATTTGCCTCCCAAAATAATTTGCCAAAATAATTTGCCTCCCAAAATAATTTGCCAAAATAATTTGCCTCCCAAAATAATTTGCCAAAATAATTTGCCAAAATAATTTGCCAAAATAATTTGCCAAAATAATTTGCCTCCCAAAATAATTTGCCTCCCAAAATAATTTGCCTCCCAAAATAATTTGCCTCCCAAAATAATTTGCCTCCAAAAATAATTTGCCTCCCAAAATAATTTGCCTCCCAAAATAATTTGCCTCCCAAAATAATTTGCCTCCCAAAATAATTTGCCTGCCAAAATAATTTGCCTCCCAAAATAATTTGCCTCCCAAAATAATTTTCCAAAATAATTTGCCTCCCAAAATAATTTGCCTCCCAAAATAATTTGCCTCCCAAAATAATTTGCCAAAATAATTTGCCTCCCAAAATAATTTGCCTCCCAAAATAATTTGCCAAAATAATTTGCCTCCCAAAATAATTTGCCTCCCAAAATAATTTGCCTCCCAAAATAATTTGCCAAAATAATTTGCCTCCCAAAATAATTTGCCAAACTAATTTGCCTCCCAAAATAATTTGCCAAAATAATTTGCCTCCCAAAATAATTTGCCTCCCAAAATAATTTGCCTCCCAAAATAATTTGCCTCCCAAAATAATTTGCCAAAATAATTTGCCTCCCAAAATAATTTGCCAAAATAATTTGCCTCCCAAAATAATTTGCCTCCCAAAATAATTTGCCTGCCAAAATAATTTGCCTCCCAAAATAATTTGCCTCCCAAAATAATTTTCCAAAATAATTTGCCTCCCAAAATAATTTGCCTCCCAAAATAATTTGCCTCCCAAAATAATTTGCCAAAATAATTTGCCTCCCAAAATAATTTGCCTCCCAAAATAATTTGCCAAAATAATTTGCCTCCCAAAATAATTTGCCTCCCAAAATAATTTGCCTCCCAAAATAATTTGCCAAAATAATTTGCCTCCCAAAATAATTTGCCAAACTAATTTGCCTCCCAAAATAATTTGCCAAAATAATTTGCCTCCCAAAATAATTTGCCTCCCAAAATAATTTGCCAAAATAATTTGCCTCCCAAAATAATTTGCCAAAATAATTTGCCTCCCAAAATAATTTGCCAAAATAATTTGCCTCCCAAAATAATTTGCCAAAATAATTTGCCTCCCAAAATAATTTGCCAAAATAATTTGCCTCCCAAAATAATTTGCCAAAATAATTTGCCTCCCAAAATAATTTGCCAAAATAATTTGCCAAAATAATTTGCCTCCCAAAATAATTTGCCTCCCAAAATAATTTGCCTCCCAAAATAATTTGCCAAAATAATTTGCCTCCCAAAATAATTTGCCTCCCAAAATAATTTGCCAAAATAATTTGCCTCCCAAAATAATTTGCCTGCCAAAATAATTTGCCTCCCAAAATAATTTGCCTCCCAAAATAATTTGCCTCCCAAAATAATTTTCCTAAATAATTTGCCTCCCAAAATAATTTGCCTCCCAAAATAATTTGCCAAAATAATTTGCCTCCCAAAATAATTTGCCTCCCAAAATAATTTGCCTCCCAAAATAATTTGCCAAAATAATTTGCCTCCCAAAATAATTTGCCAAAATAATTTGCCTCCCAAAATAATTTGCCTCCCAAAATAATTTGCCTCCCAAAATAATTTGCCAAAATAATTTGCCTCCCAAAATAATTTGCCAAAATAATTTGCCTCCCAAAATAATTTGCCAAAATAATTTGCCTCCCAAAATAATTTGCCAAAATAATTTGCCTCCCAAAATAATTTGCCTCACAAAATAATTTGCCAAAATAATTTGCCTCCCAAAATAATTTGCCTCCCAAAATAATTTGCCTCCCAAAATAATTTGCCTCCCAAAATAATTTGCCAAAATAATTTGCCTCCCAAAATAATTTGCCAAAATAATTTGCCTCCCAAAATAATTTGCCAAAATAATTTGCCTCCCAAAATAATTTGCCAAAATAATTTGCCTCCCAAAATAATTTGCCTCCCAAAATAATTTGCCTCCCAAAATAATTTGCCAAAATAATTTGCCTCCCAAAATAATTTGCCTCCCAAAATAATTTGCCTCCCAAAATAATTTGCCAAAATAATTTGCCTCCCAAAATAATTTGCCTCCCAAAATAATTTGCCAAAATAATTTGCCTCCCAAAATAATTTGCCTCCCAAAATAATTTGCCAAAATAATTTGCCAAAATAATTTGCCTCCCAAAATAATTTGCCAAAATAATTTGCCTCCCAAAATAATTTGCCTCCCAAAATAATTTGCCAAAATAATTTGCCTCCCAAAATAATTTGCCAAACTAATTTGCCTCCCAAAATAATTTGCCAAAATAATTTGCCTCCCAAAATAATTTGCCTCCCAAAATAATTTGCCTCCCAAAATGTGTCAAATAATGGTTAGAAGCTGTTTTTCAACAACCAAAAGTGTCAAATAATGTTTTAGGAGCTGTTTCTCAATAACCAAAAGTGTAAAATAATGTTTTAGGAGCTGTTTCTCAACAACCAAAGTGTCAAATAATGGTTAGAAGCTGTTTTTCAACAACCAAAAGTGTCAAATAATGTTTTAGGAGCTGTTTCTCAACAACCAAAGTGTCAAATAATGGTTAGAAGCTGTTTTTCAACAACCAAAAGTGTCAAATAATGTTTTAGGAGCTGTTTCTCAATAACCAAAAGTGTAAAATAATGTTTTAGGAGCTGTTTCTCAACAACCAAAGTGTCAAATAATGGTTAGAAGCTGTTTTTCAACAACCAAAAGTGTCAAAGAATGTTTTAGGAGCTGTTTCTCAATAACCAAAAGTGTAAAATAATGTTTTAGGAGCTGTTTCTCAACAACCAAAGTGTCAAATAATGGTTAGAAGCTGTTTTTCAACAACCACAAGTGTCAAATAATGTTTTAGGAGCTGTTTCTCAATAACCAAAAGTGTAAAATAATGTTTTAGGAGCTGTTTCTCAACAACCAAAGTGTCAAATAATGGTTAGAAGCTGTTTTTCAACAACCAAAAGTGTCAAATAATGTTTTAGGAGCTGTTTCTCAATAACCAAAAGTGTCAAATAATGTTTTAGGAGCTGTTTCTCAACAACCAAAGTGTCAAATAATGGTTAGAAGCTGTTTTTCAACAACCAAAAGTGTCAAATAATGTTTTAGGAGCTGTTTCTCAATAACCAAAAGTGTCAAATAATGTTTTAGGAGCTGTTTCTCAACAACCAAAGTGTCAAATAATGGTTAGAAGCTGTTTTTCAACAACCAAAAGTGTCAAATAATGTTTTAGGAGCTGTTTCTCAATAACCAAAAGTGTAAAATAATGTTTTAGGAGCTGTTTCTCAACAACCAAAGTGTCAAATAATGGTTAGAAGCTGTTTTTCAACAACCAAAAGTGTCAAATAATGTTTTAGGAGCTGTTTCTCAACAACCAAAGTGTCAAATAATGGTTAGAAGCTGTTTTTCAACAACCAAAAGAGTCAAATAATGTTTTAGGAGCTGTTTCTCAATAACCAAAAGTGTCAAATAATGTTTTAGGAGCTGTTTCTCAATAACCAAAAGTGTAAAATAATGTTTTAGGAGCTGTTTCTCAACAACCAAAGTGTCAAATAATGGTTAGAAGCTGTTTTTCAACAACCAAAAGTGTCAAATAATGTTTTAGGAGCTGTTTCTCAATAACCAAAAGTGTAAAATAATGTTTTAGGAGCTGTTTCTCAACAACCAAAGTGTCAAATAATGGTTAGAAGCTGTTTTTCAACAACCACAAGTGTCAAATAATGTTTTAGGAGCTGTTTCTCAATAACCAAAAGTGTAAAATAATGTTTTAGGAGCTGTTTCTCAACAACCAAAGTGTCAAATAATGGTTAGAAGCTGTTTTTCAACAACCAAAAGTGTCAAATAATGTTTTAGGAGCTGTTTCTCAATAACCAAAAGTGTCAAATAATGTTTTAGGAGCTGTTTCTCAACAACCAAAGTGTCAAATAATGGTTAGAAGCTGTTTTTCAACAACCAAAAGTGTCAAATAATGTTTTAGGAGCTGTTTCTCAATAACCAAAAGTGTAAAATAATGTTTTAGGAGCTGTTTCTCAACAACCAAAGTGTCAAATAATGGTTAGAAGCTGTTTTTCAACAACCAAAAGTGTCAAATAATGTTTTAGGAGCTGTTTCTCAACAACCAAAAGTGTAAAATAATGTTTTAGGAGCTGTTTCTCAACAACCAAAGTGTCAAATAATGGTTAGAAGCTGTTTTTCAACAACCAAAAGTGTCAAATAATGTTTTAGGAGCTGTTTCTCAATAACCAAAAGTGTAAAATAATGTTTTAGGAGCTGTTTCTCAACAACCAAAGTGTCAAATAATGGTTAGAAGCTGTTTTTCAACAACCAAAAGTGTCAAATAATGTTTTAGGAGCTGTTTCTCAATAACCAAAAGTGTCAAATAATGTTTTAGGAGCTGTTTCTCAATAACCAAAAGTGTAAAATAATTTGCCAAAATAATTTTGGCAAATAATTTTGGCAAATTTATTTTGGCAAATTATTTTGGCAAATTAGGGTTTTGGCAAATTTATTTTGGCAAATTATTTTGGCAAATTAGGGTTTTGGCAAATTAGGGTTTTGGCAAATTATTTTGGCAAATTATTTTGGCAAATTTTTGGCAAATTAGGGTTTTGGCAAATTAGGGTTTTGGCAAATTAGGGTTTTGGCAAATTAGGGTTTTGGCAAATTAGGGTTTTGGCAAATTATTTTGGCAAATTATTTTGGCAAATTAGGGTTTTGGAAAATTAGGGTTTTGGAAAATTAGGGTTTTGGCAAATTGTTTTGGCAAATTATTTTGGCAAAGTATTTTGGCAAATTATTGGAAATTATTGGCAAATTTTTGGCAAATTTTTGGCAATTTTTGGCAAATTATTTTGGCAAATTTATTTTGGCAAATTTATTTTGGCAAATTATTTTGGCAAATTAGGGTTTTGGCAAATTAGGGTTTTGGCAAATTGTTTTGGCAAATTGTTTTGGCAAATTGTTTCGGCAAATTGTTTTGGCAAATTGTTTCGGCAAATTATTTCGGCAAATTTATTTTGGCAAATTTTTTTGGCAAATTATTTTGGCAAATTATTTTGGCAAATTTATTTTGGCAAATTTATTTTGGCAAATTAGGGTTTTGGCAAATTAGGGTTTTGGCAAATTAGGGTTTTGGCAAATTGTTTTGGCAAATTGTTTCGGCAAATTGTTTTGGCAAATGTTTTCGGCAAATTATTTCGGCAAATTTATTTTGGCAAATTATTTTGGCAAATTATTTTGGCAAATTATTTTGGCAAATTTATTTTGGCAAATTTATTTTGGCAAATTAGGGTTTTGGCAAATTAGGGTTTTGGCAAATTAGGGTTTTGGCAAATTAGGGTTTTGGCAAATTATTTTGGCAAATTATTTTGGCACATTTATTTTGGCAAATTATTTTGGCAATAATGGTTAGAAGCTGTTTTTCAACAACCAAAAGTGTCAAATAATGTTTTAGGAGCTGTTTCTCAATAACCAAAAGTGTAAAATAATGTTTTAGGAGCTGTTTCTCAACAACCAAAGTGTCAAATAATGGTTAGAAGCTGTTTTTCAACAACCAAAAGTGTCAAATAATGTTTTAGGAGCTGTTTCTCAATAACCAAAAGTGTAAAATAATGTTTTAGGAGCTGTTTCTCAACAACCAAAGTGTCAAATAATGGTTAGAAGCTGTTTTTCAACAACCAAAAGTGTCAAATAATGTTTTAGGAGCTGTTTCTCAATAACCAAAAGTGTAAAATAATGTTTTAGGAGCTGTTTCTCAACAACCAAAGTGTCAAATAATGGTTAGAAGCTGTTTTTCAACAACCAAAAGTGTCAAATAATGTTTTAGGAGCTGTTTCTCAATAACCAAAAGTGTCAAATAATGTTTTAGGAGCTGTTTCTCAATAACCAAAAGTGTAAAATAATTTGCCAAAATAATTTTGGCAAATAATTTTGGCAAATTTATTTTGGCAAATTTTTTTGGCAAATTATTTTGGCAAATTATTTTGGCAAATTATTTTGGCAAATTAGGGTTTTGGCAAATTAGGGTTTTGGCAAATTAGGGTTTTGGCAAATTAGGGTTTTGGCAAATTATTTTGGCAAATTATTTTGGCAATTTTTTGGCAAATTAGGGTTTTGGCAAATTAGGGTTTTGGCAAATTAGGGTTTTGGCAAATTATTTTGGCAAATTATTTTGGCAAATTAGGGTTTTGGAAAATTAGGGTTTTGGAAAATTAGGGTTTTGGCAAATTGTTTTGGCAAATTATTTTGGCAAATTATTTTGGCAAATTATTGGAAATTATTGGCAAATTTTTGGCAAATGTTTGGCAATTTTTGGCAAATTATTTTGGCAAATTTATTTTGGCAAATTTATTTTGGCAAATTATTTTGGCAAATTAGGGTTTTGGCAAATTAGGGTTTTGGCAAATTGTTTTGGCAAATTGTTTTGGCAAATTGTTTCGGCAAATTGTTTTGGCAAATTGTTTTGGCAAATTATTTCGGCAAATTTATTTTGGCAAATTATTTTGGCAAATTTATTTTGGCAAATTTATTTTGGCAAATTATTTTGGCAAATTAGGGTTTTGGCAAATTAGGGTTTTGGCAAATTAGGGTTTTGGCAAATTGTTTTGGCAAATTGTTTCGGCAAATTGTTTTGGCAAATGTTTTCGGCAAATTATTTCGGCAAATTTATTTTGGCAAATTATTTTGGCAAATTATTTTGGCAAATTTATTTTGGCAAATTATTTTGGCAAATTAGGGTTTTGGCAAATTAGGGTTTTGGCAAATTAGGGTTTTGGCAAATTAGGTTTTTGGCAAATTATTTTGGCAAATTATTTTGGCACATTTATTTTGGCAAATTATTTTGGCAAATTATTTTGGCAAATTTATTTTGGCAAATTTATTTTGGCAAATTATTTTGGCAAATTATTTTGGCAAATTATTTTGGCAAATTTATTTTGGCAAATTATTTTGGCAAATTATTTTGGCAAATTATTTTGGCAAATTAGGGTTTTGGCAAATTATTTTGGCAAATTTATTTTGGCAAATTATTTTGGCAAATTAGGGTTTTGGCAAATTGTTTTGGCAAATTTATTTTGGCAAATTATTGGAAATTATTGGCAAATTATTGGCAAATTTTTGGCAAATTATTTTGGCAAATTATTTTGGCAAATTTATTTTGGCAAATTTATTTTGGCAAATTTATTTTGGCAAATTATTTTGGCAAATTTATTTTGGCAAATTTATTTTGGCAAATTATTTTGGCAAATTATTTTGGCAAATTGTTTTGGCAAATTATTGGAAATTATTGGCAAATTATTGGCAAATTTTTGGCAAATTTTTGGCAAATTATTTTGGCAAATTATTTTGGCAAATTATTTTGGCAAATTAGGGTTTTGGCAAATTGTTTTGGCAAATTATTTTGGCAAATTATTTTGGCAAATTATTGGAAATTATTGGCAAATTATTGGCAAATTTTTGGCAAATTATTTTGGCAAATTATTTTGGCAAATTTTTGGCAAATTATTTTGGCAAATTATTTTGGCAAATTATTTTGGCTAATTTATTTTGGCAATTTATTTTGGCAAATTATTTTGGCAAATTAGGGTTTTGGCAAATTAGGGTTTTGGCAAATTAGGGTTTTGGCAAATTGTTTTGGCAAATTGTTTCGGCAAATTGTTTCGGCAAATTTATTTTGGCAAATTTATTTTGGCAAATTATTTTGGCAAATTATTTTGGCAAATTAGGGTTTTGGCAAATTAGGGTTTTGGCAAATTAGGGTTTTGGCAAATTATTTTGGCAAATTAGGGTTTTGGCAAATTAGGGTTTTGGAAAATTAGGGTTTTGGAAAATTAGGGTTTTGGCAAATTAGGGTTTTGGAAAATTAGGGTTTTGGCAAATTGTTTTGGCAAATTATTTTGGCAAATTATTGGAAATTATTGGCAAATTATTGGCAAATTTTTGGCAAATTTTTGGCAAATTATTTTGGCAAATTGTTTTGGCAAATTATTTTGGCAAATTAGGGTTTTGGCAAATTAGGGTTTTGGCAAATTAGGGTTTTGGCAAATTGTTTTGGCAAATTGTTTTGGCAAATTGTTTCGGCAAATTGTTTCGGCAAATTTATTTTGGCAAATTTATTTTGGCAAATTATTTTGGCAAATTAGGGTTTTGGCAAATTAGGGTTTTGGCAAATTAGGGTTTTGGCAAATTATTTTGGCAAATTTATTTTGGCAAATTTATTTTGGCAAATTATTTTGGCAAATTAGGGTTTTGGCAAATTAGGGTTTTGGCAAATTGTTTTGGCAAATTATTGGCAAATTATTGGCAAATTATTGGCAAATTAGGGTTTTGGCAAATTAGGGTTTTGGCAAATTAGGGTTTTGGCAAATTATTTTGGCAAATTATTTTGGCAAATTATTGGCAAATTAGGGTTTTGGCAAATTAGGGTTTTGGCAAATTATTTTGGCAAATTATTTTGGCAAATTATTGGCAAATTAGGGTTTTGGCAAATTGTTTTGGCAAATTGTTTCGGCAAATTTATTTTGGCAAATATTTTGGCAAATTATTTTGGCAAATTATTTTGGCAAATTATTTTGGCAAATTTATTTTGGCAATTTATTTTGGCAATTTATTTTGGCAAATTATTTTGGCAAATTTATTTTGGCAAATTAGGGTTTTGGCAAATTAGGGTTTTGGCAAATTAGGGTTTTGGCAAATTGTTTTGGCAAATTGTTTCGGCAAATTGTTTCGGCAAATTGTTTCGGCAAATTATTTTCCAAATATTTTCCAAATTATTTTGGCAAATTAGGGTTTTGGAAAATTAGGGTTTTGGAAAATTAGGGTTTTGGCAAATTGTTTTGGCAAATTAGGGTTTTGGCAAATTAGGGTTTTGGCAAATTATTTTGGCAAATTATTTTGGCAAATTAGGGTTTTGGAAAATTAGGGTTTTGGAAAATTAGGGTTTTGGCAAATTGTTTTGGCAAATTATTTTGGCAAATTATTTTGGCAAATTATTTTGGCAAATTATTGGAAATTATTGGCAAATTATTGGCAAATTTTTGGCAAATTATTTTGGCAAATTATTTTGGCAAATTATTTTGGCAAATTATTTTGGCTAATTTATTTTGGCAAATTATTTTGGCAAATTATTTTGGCAAATTAGGGTTTTGGCAAATTAGGGTTTTGGCAAATTAGGGTTTTGGCAAATTGTTTTGGCAAATTGTTTTGGCAAATTGTTTCGGCAAATTGTTTCGGCAAATTGTTTCGGCAAATTTATTCGGCAAATTTATTTCGGCAAATTATTTTGGCAAATTATTTTGGCAAATTATTTTGGCAAATTATTTTGGCAAATTATTTTGGCAAATTAGGGTTTTGGCAAATTAGGGTTTTGGCAAATTAGGGTTTTGGCAAATTGTTTTGGCAAATTGTTTTGGCAAATTGTTTTGGCAAATTATTGGCAAATTATTGGCAAATTATTGGCAAATTAGGGTTTTGGCAAATTAGGGTTTTGGCAAATTATTTTGGCAAATTATTTTGGCAAATTACTTTGGCAAATTATTTTGGCAAATTATTTTGGCAAATTGTTTTGGCAAATTATTTTGGCAAATTATTGGCAAATTATTGGCAAATTAGGGTTTTGGCAAATTAGGGTTTTGGCAAATTGTTTTGACAAATTGTTTTGGCAAATTGTTTTGGCAAATTATTTTGGCAAATTATTGGCAAATTATTGGCAAATTATTGGCAAATTAGGGTTCTGGCAAATTAGGGTTTTGGCAAATTAGGGTTTTGGCAAATTATTTTGGCAAATTATTTTGGCAAATTATTTTGGCAAATTATTGGCAAATTAGGGTTTTGGCAAATTATTTTGGCAAATTATTTTGGCAAATTAGGGTTTTGGCAAATTAGGGTTTTGGCAAATTATTTTGGCAAATTATTTTGGCAAATTATTTTGGCAAATTATTTTGGCAAATTATTGGCAAATTATTGGCAAATTAGGGTTTTGGCAAATTAGGGTTTTGGCAAATTAGGGTTTTGGCAAATTATTTTGGCAAATTATTGGCAAATTAGGGTTTTGGCAAATTATTTTGGCAAACTTTTTTGGCAAATTATTTTGGCAAATTATTTTGGCAAATTATTTTGGCAAATTATTTTGGCAAATTATTTTGGCAAATTATTGGCAAATTAGGGTTTTGGCAAATTAGGGTTTTGGCAAATTGTTTTGTCAGTAACATCAGTGTCTGTATCCCTGGTGTCTGTAGCTGTCAGTAACATCAGTGTGTGTATCCCCTGGTGTCTGTAGCATCAGTGTCTGTATCCCTGGTGTCTGTAGCTGTCAGTAACATCAGTGTGTGTATCCCCTGGTGTGTGTAGCTATCGCAGTTTTGTTTTTGGCAGCAAATTTCTATTTTAGTTTTAGTCATAGTCTTTATAGTTTTCACTTAGTTTTAGCCACATTTTAGTCACCTGGAATGTTCTAGTGTTTAGTCTAGTTTTAGTGATGATTTTAGTCGACTAAATCTACAGTTGATTTAGTCGACTAAAATGTTCCTTGATGTCGTTGCAATGACATATTTTACACTTTGGTTGCATGCTGAAAATAGCAGATATACAATCTCTTGTGAGATTGTATATCTGCTATTTTCAGCATGCAACCAAAGCATAAAACTGGATATCTTGTCCACTAGTCCCTTCCTAACATTTTAGTCTAGTTTTTATTTGTTGACGAAATTGTCGGTATATTTTGTCTTAGTTTTTAGTCATCATAGATTCGTTTTTATTTCGTTTTAGTCAGTGTAAAAAGGTAGTCGACGAACATTTTTCGTCTTAGTTTTAGTCGACAAAAACAACACTGAGCTGTCTGTAACATCAGTGTGTGTATCCCCTGGGGTGTGTACTGTATCAAGGTTATAATACTTTTGGTTTTTTCATTATAGTTTTGTTTTAGTTAGTTTTCACATATTTTTTTCTAATTCAGTTAGTTTTAGTTCGTTTTTAGAGCGCGTTTGCTAGTTTTTATTTAATTTTTATTTTGGTGAAATGCTTAGTTTTAGTTTTTTTGGTACTTTGGTTTATTTGTGGTTTAGGGTTAGCGTGGCTACATGCTGCCGTACGGTGCTGAAAACTGCCGTAAAACTCGTTGGAGAAATGAGGAAATTAATCTAATTAATTTAGAAGGATTATTATAAATATTATAAATATTTATATATTATAAATATCCTAAAGGCATATAGTTAGTTAGTTACTTTATTGACACAAATGTATAAAACATTGGGTCCAAACAATAATAAAAAACCCATGAATCAAAAACTTTAAAAAGGTACAATACATTAAAATATACAATACACAATACAGAAACCCTTTACAACAGGAGCTTTCTATTGCTCCACAAGTGACAGGCAGGCATGTAGCATAATGCAAAGTCTCTCTGTTAGTGCCCACAAAGAGTGAGCTCAAATCAATACCCTCATGTCCATATTTCTCTCTGATATCTTGTGTGAGGGGACAAACCAGTATGTGCTGTTCGTTTTGTATACCAGTCTCACGTTGGCAAAACCGCTGTTCAGGTGGTATGCGGCTCCATCTTCCCATTTCCACACGCAGTCTATGAGCGGACAACCGAAACCGTGTAAAGGTTATCCTCAAATAGTCCTCAATGTAAGGTGTACTGCTGGTGCTGGTATAGAGTGGGTGAACAGATAGATCTGGGTTGATGGCTTGGTATGTCTTATATCTTGTTCCCTCTTTGGATTGTAATTTATGAATCATGTCCCTTCGGTCACTCTCAATATGATCTCGTTTTTCCATTATCTCAGATAAATGAGAATACATGACTTGGTTCTCATTTTTCAGCAATTGAAGAACATACATGTACCACAAGGGGTCATCAAGCATGCCATTCCGCTGCTGTATGTTGGTGAAGAACCTGGCTTGCTTTTCTCTCTCACCAAAGCTTGCATTGAAGGCAGTCCTGCTTCTAACAGGCAGGTTAAGTTAGGGGTAGTAACCCTCACCCCTCACCAGCCATGTAGAGAGTTTCAACAGACTTTAAGGGGATTTTCAACCAAGCCTCACACCCATACAATATAGCTGATGAGAAAGCAGCCTCAAAAACCTTACGTTTTACACAGAATGGAGCATCATAGTTGGTGGTCAGGAAGATAATCAGTTTGTTTAGGTGCTTTGTCTTCTCCTTTGCATGTACGGCAAGTGAGTTTCGGGCATTTCCATCAGCAGTGAAGATGGCTCCAAGATATGTATAACTGTCACAATGCTTCACTGTAAGGGAAGCAAGCTGAATAGGTTGCCTGTCTTCATCAGATCCCGATATAGCCATAAATTTGGTTTTACTTTCATTAACAAGCATGCCATGTTCATCACAATATTCCTCCAGATATTTCAGTTTTTCAGTCAGCCTTTCCTTTGATGTTGCCAGGATGACAGTGTCATCCATTAGCATTAAAACATGGAGCCATTTTAGGAAACCATCGTCGCCACATTGTTTCAACTTTCTGATGAGCATGTCGACAAACATTACAAACAGGAAGCAGGATGTAGGGGATCCTTGCCTCACTCCAGTGGATGCTGTTATTGTGGTGGATCCCAGGATACTTGTTGTCACACTGTACATTGACATCAGGGCCAAGATCATAGTAACGCCACACCCCAGGCTCTTCAATACCTTGAACAGTTTTCCTCTCGGCACCCTGTCATAGGCTTTGGAAAAGTCTATAAAGGCAACATACAGTTTCAGCTTCTTTCTGACACAATGTTCAGTTATAAGTCTAAGTGCCACAATGTGCTCTATGCAGCTTCTTCTAGGGTGAGCTCCTGCCTGCTCTCTGAATGGTTTATACCAGCACATCAGTCTGTTATTAAGCACATAGTCATATACTTTACTCTGAATGGTTTATACCAGCACATCAGTCTGTTATTAAACACATAGTCATATACTTTACTCTGAATGGTTTATACCAGCACATCAGTCTGTTATTAAGCACATAGTCATATACTTTACTCTGAATGGTTTATACCACATCAGTCTGTTATTAAGCACATAGTCATATACTTTACTCTGAATGGTTTATACCACATCAGTCTGTTATTAAGCACATAGTCATATACTTTACTCTGAATGGTTTATACCAGCACATCAGTCTGTTATTAAGCACATAGTCATATACTTTACTCTGAATGGTTTATACCAGCACATCAGTCTGTTATTAAGCACATAGTCATATACTTTACTCTGAATGGTTTATACCACATCAGTCTGTTATTAAGCACATAGTCATATACTTTACTCTGAATGGTTTATACCAGCACATCAGTCTGTTATTAAGCACATAGTCATATACTTTACTCTGAATGGTTTATACCACATCAGTCTGTTATTAACCACATAGTCATATACTTTACTCTGAATGGTTTATACCACATCAGTCTGTTATTAAGCACATAGTCATATACTTTACTCTGAATGGTTTATACCAGCACATCAGTCTGTTATTAAGCACATAGTCATATACTTTACTCTGAATGGTTTATACCAGCACATCAGTCTGTTATTAAGCACATAGTCATATACTTTACTCTGAATGGTTTATACCACATCAGTCTGTTATTAAGCACATAGTCATATACTTTACTCTGAATGGTTTATACCACATCAGTCTGTTATTAAACACATAGTCATATACTTTACTCTGAATGGTTTATACCAGCACATCAGTCTGTTATTAAACACATAGTCATATACTTTACTCTGAATGGTTTATACCAGCACATCAGTCTGTTATTAAGCACATAGTCATATACTTTACTCTGAATGGTTTATACCACATCAGTCTGTTATTAAACACATAGTCATATACTTTACTCTGAATGGTTTATACCAGCACATCAGTCTGTTATTAACCACATAGTCATATACTTTACTCTGAATGGTTTATACCACATCAGTCTGTTATTAAACACATAGTCATATACTTTACTCTGAATGGTTTATACCAGCACATCAGTCTGTTATTAAACACATAGTCATATACTTTACTCTGAATGGTTTATACCACATCAGTCTGTTATTAAGCACATAGTCATATACTTTACTCTGAATGGTTTATACCAGCACATCAGTCTGTTATTAAGCACATAGTCATATACTTTACTCTGAATGGTTTATACCACATCAGTCTGTTATTAAGCACATAGTCATATACTTTACTCTGAATGGTTTATACCAGCACATCAGTCTGTTATTAAACACATAGTCATATACTTTACTCTGAATGGTTTATACCACATCAGTCTGTTATTAAACACATAGTCATATACTTTACTCTGAATGGTTTATACCAGCACATCAGTCTGTTATTAAGCACATAGTCATATACTTTACTCTGAATGGTTTATACCAGCACATCAGTCTGTTATTAAGCACATAGTCATATACTTTACTCTGAATGGTTTATACCACATCAGTCTGTTATTAAGCACATAGTCATATACTTTACTCTGAATGGTTTATACCACATCAGTCTGTTATTAAGCACATAGTCATATACTTTACTCTGAATGGTTTATACCACATCAGTCTGTTATTAAGCACATAGTCATATACTTTACTCTGAATGGTTTATACCAGCACATCAGTCTGTTATTAAACACATAGTCATATACTTTACTCTGAATGGCTTATACCACATCAGTCTGTTATTAAACACATAGTCATATACTTTACTCTGAATGGTTTATACCAGCACATCAGTCTGTTATTAAACACATAGTCATATACTTTACTCTGAATGGTTTATACCACATCAGTCTGTTATTAAACACATAGTCATATACTTTACTCTGAATGGTTTATACCACATCAGTCTGTTATTAAGCACATAGTCATATACTTTACTCTGAATGGTTTATACCAGCACATCAGTCTGTTATTAACCACATAGTCATATACTTTACTCTGAATGGTTTATACCACATCAGTCTGTTATTAAACACATAGTCATATACTTTACTCTGAATGGTTTATACCACATCAGTCTGTTATTAAACACATAGTCATATACTTTACTCTGAATGGTTTATACCAGCACATCAGTCTGTTATTAAACACATAGTCATATACTTTACTCTGAATGGTTTATACCACATCAGTCTGTTATTAAGCACATAGTCATATACTTTACTCTGAATGGTTTATACCAGCACATCAGTCTGTTATTAAGCACATAGTCATATACTTTACTCTGAATGGTTTATACCACATCAGTCTGTTATTAAGCACATAGTCATATACTTTTGCTGCACTATTGATCACACTTATGCCCCGATAATTGTCACAATCAAGTCGGTTACCCTTCTTAAATAACATAATCAGTTTAGCAGGGGCCCAGTTCATTGGATAGCCAGTTAGAAATATGTAATTCATGAGTGTACATAGAAACGTGACCCATTCTACTGGCAGAAGCTTGAAAACACCTGGGCTCACACCATCAGGGCCCGCTCCTTTTCCTGCCTTTAGCTGGCGGTCAATTACATGTTGAACTTCTGACCATCTGTAAGTGGCATGGTGACATTATAGTCCTCCATATGTTGCAGGTTTTCTCCCTCACCGACAGGAGGGTTCAGTAGCCTCTCCATATGCTCTTGAAAGTCACTTTCAGAAGGCATCTCTTGTCGAGGGGATGTGGAAAACTCCCCCTTCCAATCTATAGCTTTCCATAGCATTTTTGCATCACCACACTCCAATATACGCTGCCACCGGGGTGGGAGTGCTTGCTGGTTCCTGGGCGGGTTGTGTGCCAGGGGGCTGACTAGTCTGCTCTGGGCAGCACAGTTATACAAAGATTCAGCAAACCACATAGCCATATCATCCCAGTTCTAGCCAAAGGTGATGACAGGTGTTTCCAGTGAACGTATATTAAGAGCAAACTGTTATCAATATTTGTAAAGTGCACTGGTTTCATACATCAGGGTTTGTCAGGGTGAGCCTTAATAGAACTCATACACAAATCCTGAGCACGCTGTAATAAAATCTTTGCATTTATCATTTCTTCAGGGAATACAAGTTCCACAGACATAGAGGCATGGTCAGATGGCATTTCAATATTTTGGTTCACTTCAAAACACCTGACACACTTTATATAACGGGCAGTGATCAAACAGTAGTCTACTTCAGAAATCCAGTTCTGTCTTTTGCGGTAGGTTAGGGAACTAGGAAAGGAGTAAGACATGGTATGCAAGTTGTTCACAACCAACAGGTTGTTATCTTTGCAAACTTGAATAATTCTTTTTCCATTGTTGTTTACAGTTATATCAATAGGTTTATAGTACATGCCATTGTTATCTTCAAGCAGCTCTTTCACTTTTTCTCCACACCTAGTGTTCATATCACCCCACCACCACATAGCCAAAATTATTATCCTGGGTTTTAGCCTGGATTTCAGAAAAGCTTACATTAGAGAAATAAGGTGGTATATAGGCCCCGCCAATCATTACACCAGGAACACTCTGAAGTTGGAACCAAATTTGCTCTTGAGTTGATGTATCAATTACAGTAATATCATTGTAAATGTCATGTTTAAACAGAGCAACAACTCCTCCTCTCTGAGTATTCATGTTTTTGGCTACCACAGGTACAAATCCGGGGGCATGAGACACATTGGCTCTTTTAATTTCAGTTAGTATCACTGTCATGTTCTCTCAGCCACTGCATCACATTTATGTTTTCCAGTTTGTTGCTCAGCCCATTAATATTCCAGAAGCCCAGTCTTATATGTTTGGACCCAGCTACTGAAAAGGTGACACAAGCTTACAAACAACCTCACCATCTTTAGTTACAGCACGCTTCTTGTAGTCCACTCTGATCATACACCCAACATTTGCTGGGGCTGATCTATACATATAAAAACTACAGGTATTTTGTCTATAATTTCAGTTAGTTTTGAGGACACACAATACAGTTTCAGTTTAGTTATCGTTTTTTTATTTTTATTTTTTATTAGTTTCAGTTAACTACATTTTTTTTTTAAATTCTAGATTTAGTTTTTAGTTAGTTTTAGTTAACTATTATAACCTTGGTGTGTGTGTGTGTGTGTGTGTGTGTGTGTGTAGGTCCGTATGGGCAGCACCATGGAGCTGTCGGGCCTCCAGAGGTTTCGTCCCAGAACCCTACGGCCTGGAGGACGACCAGTGCAGCATGGGTTACCATGAGCCCGACTGTGGGATGGGACCGCCCATCCACTACAGCACCGTGCCCCGGAACCACCACGCCTTCCTCCACGGACCCCCGGCGCCGGACCGGGTAAGACCAGACCCCCCCCCCTCCCCCCCCCGGGGAACATAATTTAGCCGTTTCAAAAATAGCAGATCTACAAGCTCGTAGCGCGCGGTCTGCTATTTTTGTGGTTTTGTAAATGAATGCCCCACCCAGATATTATGTCTGTCTCCCTTTTATGCCCATATATGGAGTTCTTTGTAAGGCATGCCCAAATAGGGAGTATATTAGATCATAAAGGACCAGGAGGACTCGACCAGAACCATTTAGATCATAAAGGACCAGGAGGACTCGACCAGAACCATTTAGATCATAAAGGACCAGGAGGACTCGACCAGAACCATTTAGATCCAAGCTGGTGTCGCCGTGAGAAATGTTTAAGTCATTGCAGCATCTGGAAGCAAAGGAAGGGAGATGCAAGCACGCGGCCGTGGCAGTAGGGGGCGCCATGTTCTCCTTTGGAGGAGTCCAGGAAGGCGAAGGTGCGATCATGGATTTGCGCATCTTGGACACGGCGGCTTCGTCCTGGAAGGAGCCCAAAGCGTCGGCCTCGGAGAGCAGCGCTCCCTCCAGGCGCGACAGTCACACGGCCGTGCTCATCGGAAACACCGTCTACCTCTGGGGAGGCTTCAAAGCAGACTCGCTGCGCTGGTGTAATGAATTGTATGCATTTGACGTCGACGAACACACCTGGTCCGTGCCCGCCAACCAGAAGGGGTACCTTCCGGAGGCGATGGAGGGCCATTCGGCCTGCGCTTTGGGCAACGTCATGTATATCTATGGGTTGCACACCCGCAACATCGGGTTCAGGAGGGACAAGTTCTCCTGTGGAATGTACAAGTTGGACACCGCCTCCATGGTCTGGTCTTCACTCAGCCCCGAAGGAGGCGAAAGACTGTCGGTTTATCACTCCGCCACCGTCATTGGGACGCGGATGTTTGTGTTCGGGGGCCGAACCACCGACTCTCGAATGGTGTACGACGAAAAACTGAACGCCGACGACGACGACGACGACACTTGGGGCCACTACGATGACATCAGAGAGTTTGACACGACGACCGACAGCTGGGTGCAGCCGCCGGCGGCCGGCAGCGGTTCTGGCGGGACGCCTCGTCCGAAAGGGCGCGAGGGCCACTCGGCCTTCGCCCACGACGGAGAACTGTATATATTCGGTGGCTGCGGCGCGTTTGAGATCACGTCGTTAAACGATTTGTGGAGATTCGACGTGCGTGACTCCTCCTGGCACCAGATTCTGCTCAAGGGGGAAGCGCCGTCCCCGAGACATGGGATGTGCTCCTGCACCGTGGAGTCTCGTGTCTTCCTGTCGGGAGGAGCCGAAGGTCCAGAAGACAGTGACTTGGGAACAGAAGAGGTGTACAGCCTGTACTTGAGTTAGTGCACGACGCGCACAGAAGCGTGACATGCGGTCACATCGCAGTGACCGCACTTCATTCCACCATCACAATTGAGACATTGTCCATGTTGGAGCTGTGTAAAGAGTTCCAAGTTTTTTGCAGAATAATAAAGGGCCTTTCAAACTGTTGAAGAGGGGGCGCAACAACAACAACAGCGTAAAAAAAATAAAAAGCTAAACTGAATCCAGGTCTGGTGAGTCGCGGGCGTGTGCACGAAACGAGCATGCACGCAAGAAAACAATGACGGGACCGCGCTCACGTAAATACGCGTGCGTTGTCGCACCGCGCAAAAACGCAGTTCTCGTTGAAAATGAACTATAGGCACGTTATATCGCTTCACGTTTGAAAGGCCCTTATGACTGAGCAGCATGTAGCTAGGTGTAATGTTAGAGACCACAGAAGTTCTGTGGTCTCTAACATTACACCTAGCTACATGTTTGGGCATTTATTTCATATTTACATGTCTTCTGTGGTCTCTAACATTACACCTAGCGTTACATGTTTTTGTTTAGGCATTTATTTCATATTTAAATGTCTTCTGTGGTGTCTAACATTACACCTAGCTACATGTTTGGGCATTTATTTCATATTTACATATTTACATTTCAGCTCTGACACTTTAATTCAGACATGCTCTAGTATGTGAAGAGTCTGCCTGTGATATTAACTCATTTTGGGGAAAACATGAAAAAACGTTTTTCTCCTCTGGTGAAAAGCTGTAATTTGCACGATGGCAAACGGTGGATTTTTATGAAACAAATGTCACCAGATTTAACTGAGACGTTAAATCTGGTCACATTTGTTTCATAAAAATCCACCGTAGACATGTTGTTATGAGCTACTTTCTGTCAAGACATTCTGTGCAGGTGTTTCTTTTTCCAAATGTTGGAGTTTGGAAGCGCGTAAGTAAGTCACTGAATGAATGGGGAGTCAATGGAGGGTATTGCAACTCTAGATTCATCACATTATTAAAACAATCTAGTGTTGCAAATTGCGGCTAGGCTAATTCTAGTACTCTAGTACACAACCAAATATAAGCAGGCATAAATAACCCTGAAGCATGTCGCTGATACAGTCGAACCCTACAGTAAGAAGAGATGTTAAATATATTGATTTTTTAAAGAGTATTTATATAAATTAATAATTTACATTTGGGGGATATCTTTCACAATAATGAATAAAACATGTTCTAGACATTCTAATGATCACAAAAAACATGTATTACAATTATTGTACCTACTTTTATTAGGGTAAAGGTCAAAAGTCTTAGGTTAAAAGAAATTCAAAATCGCACAGTCCAGACATTTTTTATTTGTGTGAATTTCAGCCTCTGTGGGGGGTATTTATATGCAAATATCATGACCAATGGCATTGCAATGAACATCACTGATGACGTGTAGGTGAAAAAAAAAAGATTTAGTAATTAATTAGAATAGAATTGTTGCTAAAAAGCAACGCTGGGTCTTAGAGGTTTAAAACACCAAAAGGGGTTCCTGTCCAGAATGGATTAAGCCTTGGCTTCCATAATAAACCATAACGGTCTTGGATATTTTCATAAAAGCAAAGCTAAAAAAGCCGTTTAAACCCTTTAATTAAACTGGTTGGCTGTATGTAGAACAGCTGGAACATAGATTTAGACCCATAATATTGTATAAATATCGCAATTGACATTTTCTTCTAATCGTTTAGTACAGTGGTTCCCAAAGTGGGGTCCTTGAGGGAGTTCCAGGGGGTGTCTGAGTTAAATTAACTTTGATTTCACAACATAAATTGGGGGTCCCAGAGATAGAAATGCCTTTAAATGGGGGTATGTACTGTAGACTCATATGCAGGTCAAACTGGGGGTCCTTGAAATGAAACGGGTTGAGAATCACTGCTAGAGCCGTAAAAACTTCTCTTATGGGGGTCCCTGGCATATCTCTTCAAGTGGGGGTCCTCAGGCTAATTAGTGTCACTTTTGGGGGTCCTTGACTTGAAAAATTTTGGGAACCTCTGGTTTAGTAAACAAGAGTAAAGTCCCAAACACAGCTCGGGGACTTTTCTTTTGGTGAGATTTGTTTCGGGACTTTGGGCCTAACAACACTTATCTTCCCACCACCCACACCCGTTCTTATTCTCCTTTCATCCAGGGCTGTGAGCTGTCCCAAGGTCAACACGTCAGGAAGCTGGCCACTCGATGGAGAACAGTTGCTGTGGATGGAGGAGAGGAGAGGAGAGGAGAGGAGAGGAGAGGAGAGGAGAGGAGAGGAGAGGAGAACATGGCGAGCAGGAGAGAAGAAAAGCCTTCAATAGATCCAGTATGAGTCATTTTACACTATGCTGAACATAGCTGATTGTGACATGTTGTGAGCTTGTAGATCAGCTCATTGTGACGTGTTGTGAGCTTGTAGATCAGCTCATTGTGACGTGTTGTGAGCTTGTAGATCAGCTCATTGTGACACGTTGTGAGCTTGTAGATCAGCTCATTGTGACACGTTGTGAGCTTGTAGATCAGCTCATTGTGACACGTTGTGAGCTTGTAGATCAGCTCACTGTGACACGTTGTGAGCTTCTAGTCGGCTTCTTTCAGCAAGTGTAAAATCAGTCATTACGACGGCATCAAGGCCCGCCAAAACACATTTTAGTCAACTGTAGATTTAGTCGACTAAAATCTTATGACATTCAGTCGACTAAAACTAGACTAACACTAAGACATTCCAGGGCACTAAAATGTGACTAAAACTAAAATAGAAAAGACTATGACTGAAACTAAAATAGAAATTTGCTGCCAAAAACAACACTGCTCACTGTTCCACATTAAATTATGTCTCGTTCATAAGCAAGAAACAAAAGTAGCAAAATGATTGTAATGCAATAAATGCATTGTCTGTTTTGAGAATAGAAAATAGAATAATAATATTATTCTATTTCACTTGTAATGTATGGCCTATATTCTATGTCCTATATTATATAGAATAATATAATAGAATATAGAAAATATGCATATATACAAGTAAATGTCCTGAATTCAAAAATCCCGCAGCCATTTGGGTCCATTTTGTTCCAATTGTACACTCTCAGAGTTACAGACCCATAAGGGTCCATTTGGTTCCATTTGTACACTCAGAGTTACAGACCTGTTAGGGTCCATTTGGTTCCATTTGTACACTCAGAGTTACAGACCTGTTAGGGTCCATTTGGTTCCATTTGTACACTCAGAGTTACAGACCTGTTAGGGTCCATTTGGTTCCATTTGTACACTCAGAGTTACAGACCTGTTAGGGTCCATTTGGTTCCATTTGTACACTCAGAGTTACAGACCTGTAAGGGTCCATTTGGTACCTCTGAAATGTAGTGGATTATAAGCAAAAGTAGTAGTGGTCATTTTAAATTTCATATTATTTTCCGGGACACACTCAAATTCAAATTCAAATGAGCTTTATTGGCAATGAGAAAACATAGGTTTACTGTACATTGTTTACGTCAAAATACAATAAAAACAGTTGAAAATGTGTAAAGTATATACAGTGTTCTAACGGAATACAGCTCTTTTTTTTTTACGAAACAAAACAAATGGCAGCATTTCTTTGTAGTCACTTTGGGCCAAATAGCAGCATTTTGTCTCAGGCCTTTTTAAATGGTATACAGGAGAAAAGAAAAACAACCCCTCTGAACATGAATTGAACATGGTGGACCCTCTTGTAAACCAGTGTAATGCTTTATGGTGTCGTCCACTCACAGTTAACAGTCTTTGTGTCGAGTTGTGCTTGAAATGTAATTCTGCAAACTGTTAATAATTACTTCAGTCAATCATGTGGGGTCCGGGGACACCCAGGGGTCCTTGAGGGAGTTCCAGGGGGTCCCCAGCTAAATGATAGTTTGGAACCAAATGGTTCTGTAACTCTGAGAGTGTACAGATGCATTTGTACACTCAGAGTTAAATTAGCATTGATTTTACAATATAAATTGGGGGTCCCAGAGATAGAAATGCCATTAAAAAATGGCATGCATGTCAAACAGGGGGTCCTTGACATTGTCCACAGACTAATTAGTGTAATTTTGGGGGTCCTGGACATGAAAAAGACTGGGAACCACTGGATTACACACAGCACACACCATTGTGTTGCATTCATCTCCAACACAAGGGCGACATCTAGTGGCGTGCTCCGCCCCCTGCACACACCCTGGCAGCAACTGTCAGTTTGATTGATTCCAGGCTTCCAGCTGGTCACTAATTGTTACCGCGGGGCCTCGTTGTTTGTGTGTTTGTTTGAGCGGCAGAATGCGGCAAGTCACGGCATATAGTTTATTTTGGTGTTTTCCTGAAGTTGTGCTTAAGTTATTTTCTTCTAATGAAAAGGAAGCAGAGCTGAATGCGTTTTTATGGCAGAATGAAGTAAAATGCGGTAAAAAGCAGAAGAATTCATGGAGCGGACAGTGACTTAATGTCGTCCAGGTAAACAAAGCTGCTAATGCTAATGCTAATGCTAGCGGCCGGGCCGGTCTCTGAAGTGAAGAGACCCCCGGACCGCTGGCTATTTGGGGGTCTTTGACGTGAAAAGGTTTGTGAACCAGTGGTTTACAAACCTTTTCACGTCAAGGACCCCCAAATTGACGCTTATTTATTATCTCCGCGGACCCCCATTTGAAAAGATATGCCAGGGACCCCCCATGAGAGGGGGCTAGCAGTGATTCTCAACCCGGGCCCAAGCTGTGCATATCCACGGCTTCCCAAGCCGTCAGTGGCGTCAAACTCCGCGGGTGCTCAGGCAAAATAATAATACCAATAATATATACCTTAAAATATATAGGCTACTCTAAGCTAAGGTACCCACTGTCGTTAGAGGAACCTTCCGCCACTGACCCGTTTGACATGCATTAGTCATACGGACCCCCATTTAGTGACATTTATATCTGGGAAAATCAATGTTAATTTAACTCTTGAGAGTGTAGGCTACGAACTACGAACGGGTCCATTTGGTTCCATGTGTTACACTCAGAGTTACAGACCCATAAGGGTCCATTTGGTTCCATGTACTCTCAGTCACAGACCCATAAGGGTCCATGTGTTACACTCTCAGAGTTAGACCCATTTGGTTCCATGTGTTACACTCTCAGAGTTAGACCCATAAGGGTCCATTTGGTTCCATGTGTTACACTCTGAGTTAGACCCATAAGGGTCCATTTGGTTCCATGTGTTACACTCTCAGAGTTACAGACCCATAAGGGTCCAGTTGGTTCCTATAATTATTACCATTCAGCTGTTGGGGACCCCCTGGAACTCCCTCAAGGACCCCTGGTTTGGGAACCACGTGGTCTAAAGTAAACAACAATGTTGAAGAAATGTTTAAATAAAATAAAATAAATCTGTTCTTTAATGGGGGTCTATTTTGGGGGTGACATGAAAAAGTTTGGGAACCACTTCTATAAAAGGGGGCAGGTATTTATGAGAATGTATTCTTCTTCCTGGGTGTATCAGATAGGTATGAAAGACATATGAATTATGAAAGACAAATGAATTGTTATCTATTATGATTTGTACTGTATTGTGATACACTGCGGAGAAAAGAAAAATGAACATGAACATAAAATAGCAGATGTACAAGCTCTCAGTGCAGTACAAAGTGATGCACTGTGAGCTTATAGATCTGTTTGTCTTTGCTAACTAGCCTGCAATGTGCAACACTAGGTTATTGTTTTAACCCATTTTGAACGGGAACCCATTTGGTGTCAGCATCATGTTATGCTTTAGCTATTGAAAAATAGCAGATCTACAAGCTCATAGCGCGCCACCGAGTGGCGCGCTACGAGCTTGTAGGTCTGCTATTTTAGAAAAATCGAAGAACGACTGACAATCCATCAGAATGGATTAATAATGGGATGAATCTAGAGTTGCAACACCCTCCACTGACATCCTATAAGCATCCAAAATGCATTTCCGACCTGCTTGCAAATTGCGGCTATGGTTCGTCTACCTTAACCCATTCAGACCTACAGTAAGTTTGCTTCTACAAATGCCTTCTAAATCCTTACAGTTTTCTGAAAAACCCATGTTTCTATGTCAGTCGTTCTCAAACATTTTCATGTCAAGGAGCCCCAACATTATATGTAATTGGCCGCCGACCCCCATCTGAAAACATGTTGTTCCAGGGACTCCCCGGAATCAAAGATTTGAGTTAAAAACGTTTCGCTGTGAAACAATATATTCAAACATTTGGGCCACATTTTCACGATTTTTCTAAAAATAGCAGACCTATACAAGCTTTGTAGATCTGCTATTTTTCAACAGCTAAAGTACAACATAATGCTTTAAAACACCAAAAGGGGTTAAAAAAGCCCTGTTTGGTCTCAAACCCACCTGACACAGTTCTCCTCTGCAGAGAACGCCCGTCAGAAGCAGGAGGGCGTGGTCAGCAGCTCCGTGGTGTATTTCACGGAGGACGGGCCGGCGCTGCCCGCCTCGGACCCTCAGCCCCTGAAGCTGCGTCGCATCCTGAACCTCAGCCCCTTCACGGTCACGGACCACACCCCCATGGAGACCGTGGTGGACATCTTCAGGATGCTGGGCCTCCGTCAGTGTCTGGTCACCCGGAGCGGGTGAGTGACCAATCACAGCTAAGCATAACATCACATCATACATTTATTTAGCCCCTTTTGGTGTTAGCATTATGTTATGCTTTAGCTATTGAAGAATAGCAGATCTACAAGCTCATAGCACGGCACCGAGTGGCGCGCTACGAGCTTGTAGGTCTGCTATTTTTGAAAATGAACGACTGACATAGAAAGTTAGAAACAGCTTTTTTCAGAAAACTGTTAGAATCTGATCTCAGGTCAGAATGGTAAACTGTCAGGATGTAGAAGACATTCATAGAATCTGATCTCAGGTCAAAATGGGTTAAATAGCACATTTAAAAACAATTCTCATTCTACCAAAGTTCTTCACAAGGCAGAATATAGTACAGTACAATACAATAGGACAAAGTAATCTGAATAGAATGGAAAGGTGCAAGATCATGCCGGGGATGCAAAGGCTTGTGAATATAAAAATGTTTTAAGTTGTGATTTAAATGACATTAAACTCACCAACACTGCAGCTGTAGGGGAAGCTTGAATTATCCTTTTTTAAATCTGCCAAGCATTTGTGACTAAATTTGACTGAATTGATTTGAGGGAATCATAGCTTCAAATGGACATATTGGTTGTTCAGTTTGACCCACCAGTTTTGGAGATATGGCATATTTACATGTCTTCTGTGGACTCTAACATTACACCTAGCTACATGTCTAAGCATTTATTTCATATTTACATATCTAACATTACACCACCATGTTTGGGCATTTATTTCATAATTACATGTCGATTTCAGCTCTGACACTTATTTCAGCCATGTTCTAGTACAGGGTTGGGCAACTGTGACGATGTGACGATATAGTTCCACACTCACTCCAGAGGGCCACTATAGTTCCACACTCACTCCAGAGGGCCACTATAGTTCCACACTCACTCCAGAGGGCCACTATAGTTCCACACTCACTCCAGAGGGCCGCATTGCATATTACTGTCGTAGCAAAAATTGCCGATCTACAAGCTCAAAACGCGTCGCACTGCGACGCGTTTTGAGCTTGTAGATCTGCTATTTTTGCTTTATTTGAATTGAAATACTGAAAAGTAACCTTTTCATTGATTTTCAAATGGATTTAGTTTTAGTTATGAACTTTATGAACTAAATACAAATTGTACACAAAAATACAATACTACTAATACTAGTCATTTTAAGTATAATTAAAGCAGGTCATGTTTGCATGTTTTGAATTGCAACAGCTGAGATCAATACTATATCAGTATTCTGATATTAACATGTGGGCCGCATTAAGTGAAGGTGGGGGCCGCATGCGGCCCACGGGCCGTCAGTTTCAGTTTTTGAAAGAAATGGTTTCTCCTCTGGTGAAAAGCTGTAGTTTGCACGATGTCAGCCTCAGTTAAATCTGGTCACATTCGTTTAAAAAAAAACCTGTTTGTCCCAAACCCACCTGACACAGTCCTCCTCCTCTCTGCAGAGAACGCCCGTCAGAAGCAGGAGGGCGTGGTCAGCAGCTCCGTGGTGTATTTCACGGAGGACGGGCCGGCGCTGCCCGCCTCGGACCCTCAGCCCCTGAAGCTGGTGAAGGAGCGGGTGAGTCCAATCACAGCTAAGCATAACATCAAATCATACATTTATATAGCCCATTTTGTTAGCATTATGTTATGCTTTAGCTATTGAAAAATAGCTACATTTGTACACTCTTACACTTAACTTTGATTTTACAACATAAATTGGGGGTCCCAGCAGGGCTCGACGCTTAGCATTTTTCCAAGTAGCACGTGTGCGCCTAAGTTGAAAAATCTAGTAGCACACAAATACGAAGTACGATGAAAAATGATGTATTTTTAAGGGGCGCTAGCCCCTCCTATATACAGCCTTTGTCCCCACACATCTCAAAATGAGCCATTGACAATCAACAGAGAAATTACGTCAAAATTCTGCTAAATATGACATAAATTAAACGCCATTGACATTGAAGGGAAAATGTATGTCATATGTAAACGAGCAAATCAGCTAACCAATCACAGGCAACAGGCATTCTGATTGACCAGTATGATATGATATCTGATGATGTATGATGACAAGAGCACCCCTCACTTCACATGGGTGTGATTTTTTTAATGAAGTGATATGAGGTAGGGGTGGAAAATAATGTCACTGGATAATGGAAATATTATATCACTATCTTTTCAGCAATTATCACAAAATAGTGATATTCATCATGATATCATTGTTATGTTTGTTTTCATATAATCTATATAATCAATTTGTTTTATGCTAATACTTTGTAGATAGATCGATAGTAGCTCTGTTCCATACCTCTAATACGTGCAACACATTAGAGCTATGGACCAGAGCTAGATAGATA
The DNA here is from genome assembly GCF_963924005.1 of Protomyctophum bolini. Lineage (NCBI taxonomy): Eukaryota > Metazoa > Chordata > Actinopteri > Myctophiformes > Myctophidae > Protomyctophum > Protomyctophum bolini. Next base: position 81,861 of record NW_027665530.1, read on the forward strand.
ATATGTTGCTCATGGATGGATAGACAGGCTATCCGTTTTTATCCTGCTGTTCTATCATGTTAGTGTGACATTCAGACAGTGCAGAGGCTGCTCGATGGTGAATTAGTATTGTAACATTCTCCTTGGCTTTGACTGACTGATATTAATACGGTAATCCAGCCAGTTCGGTCATTCGCATTATCATTTATGCTGGGCACACACTTTTGTAAGCAAACGCTAAGCAAGGGTTGTTTTTGATAAACATCAATCCGTCCACTCCATGTGTGTGTGTGTGTGCGCGCGTGCGTGCACGGCTTCACGCTGTTTCACCCGCGTTTGGTTAAAAGTAAGTAAGTAAGTTACGTTTGAACATTACAAACAAACTTTGCAAATAACGTGTCAGGGTCCAAGCAATTCCTTCTGAATCTGTGCTATCATGCTAATGCTATCCCGCTGAGTTCGCTCTGACTTTTTTAGCAAGCAGTGACAGGGAAGAGCACGGAGCAGCAACACAGGGAGGGGCAGGGCGGTGGGAGCAAAGGGACAGATCTTCAAATGAACACCGCATTGAGCCTCGACACGTTGTTGGCTTGTAGCTCTTCTCTTTTTGGCGAACAACACCGCCGTTCAGAAATATAAATGTAGGTATAGAACCGCGACTATAGAATGTGCACTTGCTGTAGACAGAGACTTGTCTTTATCACGATTGAACGGTCAAATCCTGTAGTCGCACCTGTGCTACAAATTTAATTTTACAACTCGCACTGTGATATTTTTAGTCGCAAATGCGAGTACCTAGTCGCACTGTCGAGTCCCTGGGAGATAGAAATGCCATTAAATGGGGGTCTGTACTGTAGACTCATTAAATGGGGGTCTGTACTGTAGACTCATTAAATGGGGGTCTGTACTGTAGACTCATTAAATGGGGGTCTGTACTGTAGACTCATTAAATGGGGGTCTGTACTGTAGACTCATTAAATGGGGGTCTGTACTGTAGACTCATTAAATGGGGGTCTGTACTGTAGACTCATTAAATGGGGGTCTGTACTGTAGACTCATTAAATGGGGGTCTGTACTGTAGACTCATTAAATGGGGGTCTGTACTGTAGACTCATTAAATGGGGGTCTGTACTGTAGACTCATTAAATGGGGGTCTGTACTGTAGACTCATTAAATGGGGGTCTGTACTGTAGACTCATTAAATGGGGGTCTGTACTGTAGACTCATTAAATGGGGGTCTGTACTGTAGACTCATTAAATGGGGGTCTGTACTGTAGACTCATTAAATGGGGGTCTGTACTGTAGACTCATTAAATGGGGGTCTGTACTGTAGACTCATTAAATGGGGGTCTGTACTGTAGACTCATTAAATGGGGGTCTGTACTGTAGACTCATTAAATGGGGGTCTGTACTGTAGACTCATTAAATGGGGGTCTGTACTGTAGACTCATTAAATGGGGGTCTGTACTGTAGACTCATTAAATGGGGGTCTGTACTGTAGACTCATTAAATGGGGGTCTGTACTGTAGACTCATTAAATGGGGGTCTGTACTGTAGACTCATATGCAGGTCAAACTGGGGGTCCTTGCAGGTGGTGGTATAAAAGAGTCCAGTGTGAAAAGGGTGCCATTTCCTCTTAACACCTTTTTTGATTTGACATTCAACCTGGGGTTCTCTTAGACTAAGAGTGACGTTAACTCCATAGACGCATACAAAACAGAAAAAGCAAAAAAGAAATAAGAAGTTTACTTGTTTTTTAATCCTTTTTTGTATTTGTTTTTTTTTCTTTTAAAGGAAAATAATGGCTGGTATCCTGGAAGGACAGCGGTACAGGGTGGGAGAGGTTCAGAAGGAGAATTTATACCAGTTACTTTTGGCCCCTGGAACCTTTAGGCGAAGGCCGGAAGGAAGCAGCCTGTAGTCAGAGCTCAATCAGTTGTCTCGGTGGACCGAATGGAAATTGTAGCCCGCCTCTGGTAGGGGCCCCGCCGGCACCCCGTGTGTTTGGGTGGACGCTGCCTGCCGCCTGCGGGCTTGATCAGTTGTCTCGGTGATCATGACAGCAGTATGGTCTTACAGGGCTCCGGCCCGACCTGGTTGGATGTGGCTGTCGGGCGTTTGGGCTTCGGCCCTCGCCCGCCTGTGCTGCATTCTCTCTTTGCCCTGCCCGCGTGGGCTCAAGGCCCCTCAAGCAGTTCCCCGACCCGTGCTCTTTTGGGTGCGGAGCGGGGCTTTCTGCTTCCTCTTGGTGGTATTTCCGAACTTTGCCCGCAAGGGTTGTCGATGGATGCGAGGGGCGCTCTCGTTGCTTGATCCGGCATGCCGTCCATGGATCCGCCTGCCCGCCATGGCGGGTGGGGGACCCATGGGCTTGCGTGGGGGTCGGTGCGGGGGCGTCCGCCTTGTTCGATCGGCAGTTCGCCTCGTTTCGGTCGGGGGGAAGAGCACGGTGTCAACCCGCATGAAGTCCGCATGTTTGCTAGGGTCTTCGGATCGCAGGCAACGTTTGTGGCGCACCCTCTTAGAGGGCAGTGCGGGGACCTAACGTTCACTGCAACCCTTTGGGCTCTGCAGGGGCGCCTTACGCTCGTAACCCGATTCGGGAAAGGCTCCTCCGTTGGGAGGGGAATATACCACCAATCTAGGGCTCCGGTCCGCCCGGGCTGTGCTTGGCCGGCGGGCGTCTGGGCTCCGGCCCTCGCCCGTCGTCGGTACCGCACGGGAACCCGCCTTGTGCGGGTGGGTGACTTCATGTTCACCCGCTTCGGCCGTATGGACCCTCACAACCCCATGCCTGCTCCACCAGAGAGTCCCCGTCAGGGGAAAAGAAGTGGAGCGGGGGTGACTGAGCACGCTGTCGTCCCCTCTGGGCGGACGCCCCCGGCTACGTCGGGGGCGTCTCTCTTAGGGGGCCGATCGAGCCCATGGCGCGCTCGATCAGGGGAAGCCGGACCCTCCTGTCACGAGGGCTCCCGGCCATCCCCCGAGCGTGCTAGATTGTCGTCCGCCGTCCCCCCTGCCCTGGCGGGGGGGATTGGATGTGCCGGCTACCCGTCCCCACCAACCAAACGGAGCCCCCGCGGCATGGAGGCCCTCTGTGAGGACAAGGCCTACGGCCGAGACGCCTAACCTGAGCCCCGGGGCCCCCCGGGGCCCCCCGGGAAGATAGGAAACGAGGTCCACCGGACGAGGAGGAAAGAAAGGCCTTCAAACGGTTCAACAACAGGTGAGCCAAGCCAACGCACGCACGCACACACACACACACACACACACCCACACACGCACGCATGCACGCACACACGCACACACACACACACACACACACACACACACACACACACACACGCTAAAATGGCCAGTTAATTTTAGCTGCTCAGCTAAAATGGCCAGTTCTACAAGCTCACAACGTGTCTCTGTAGATTGGCTAGTTGAACTATATGTTGAAAATATGTTGTTCCAGGGTTCCTGTATTTTTCCATAGCTAAATTATAACAAAATGGGGTTCCTGCCCCAAAATGGGTTAAACATTAGTGTTTTAATAGGACTGTTTATTGTGGCAGAAAATGGACAATGTGAGGAATGTTTGACCTTGAGAAGCAAACGGTGTTCCAAACAGTGGTGGAAAGTAAATAATGACATTTTAATACTGACTTATAGTGTGGGAAATATAGGCCTACTCCACTATTTATTTTAAAACTTAACTACTAGCTATACTTTTGCAGATTTGGATTATTATTACAAAACATGCTAGCCTACATTGTTCATTCACCACTACAGCCATACATTTGAAAATGGCTGATCTACAAGCACACAATCGCACACAATACAATGCGACACACTGTGAGCTTGTATTCTGCATAGCCTACTGTTGGTCATTTTGATGCCAATACCTATTTACTTTTACTCAAGTTGTATAATCAATATAAATATAGATGGGCCTGTCAATCAGAGTCTAGAACCAGACACTGGGTCTTTCACCTGCCATAGATCAGCCTGTCAATCACAGACTGGAATCGGACACAAGGATCGGATCAAGTTTCACGGCATCGTCATAATCGCTTGTTAGTTTGTAAGCTATATAAGCAGCTATAGTTTTGTTGTGTACACTTATTAACCCATTCTGACCGGGAACCCATTTTGGTGTTAGCATCATGTTATGCTTTAGCTATTGAAAAATAGCAGATCTACAAGGTTGGTGGCGCGCTACGAGCTTGTAGGTCTGCTATTTTTTTTTAAATCGAAGAACGACTGACATTTTTAGAATCTGATCTCAGGTCAGAATGGGTTAATCAGACCAGTGTGTGTCCAGTAGAAACCTCGTATGAATCTGATCTCAGGTCAGAATGGGTTAAATATGTCAGTAATTTCTTATATGTTATATATTGATGTTATTTGTCATATCTAGCCTGTGATATTAGTATTAGTGATGCTAATAATATCATTGTGTGGATATTAGTCTCGGCCCTCAGTGTTCCATTTTTATTTTTTCATATTTGAATACTGGGCCCTGATTGGTTAATAACTTTGGGCCTATCTAGAGTTATCAACGTTGTTACAGAACGGTGGCCGTTTTATACACATTCAGGCCGGACATGATTTTAACGATTTTTCAAAAATGGCAGACCTAAGAGTTCACTCGGTGCCGCACTATGAGCTTGTAGATCTGCTATTTATCAATAGCTAAATGATAACATAACATAACACCAAAAGGGGTTCCCGCTCAAAATGGGTGAAATGAAAAAAAATAACAACATATTTGGAACAAAAGGCTCTTCCTATCCTGATAAACTCCATGCGATGATAAACTCCAGGCGGAACACTCGCCCTCCCTCCCTACCTGCGGGGGCAGCGGTGTGCTGACACTGTCTCTGCTGTCTTTTAAAAAGAAGGAATAAAAGGATTTAACCCATTCTGACCGGGCACCCATTTTGGTGTTAGCATCATGTTATGCTTTAGCTATTGAAAAATAGCAGATCTACAAGCTCATATCGCGCCACCGAGTGGCGCGATACGAGCTTGTAGGTCTGCTATTTTTGAAAAATCGAAGAACGACTGACATTTTTCTAGAATCTGATCTCAGGTCAGAATGGATTAATCAGACCAGTGTGTGTCCAGTGGAAACCTCGTATGAATCTGATCTCAGGTCAGAATGGGTTAATAGCCTGAGCTGTGCAGTGTGGGAGACGGGCTGGAAAGAACCAATATGTCAATCTGAAGCCATGATCATCTGCTTTCACATGACATGAAGAAAGAATCCAATGGCTTTACTGTCTGCGTGTCAAGTTTGGTCACATGTTGTTCTAATCTAAATGAAGTTACAGCAGCTTTAGACACAATGCCATCTTGCTCAGTAGAAATATACTCTCATCCCTTCCACACGACATTTACTAAGCAATTACCCTGTTTTAATCACCCTGGTTTAATCACCCTGGTTTAATCACCCTGGTTTAATCACCCATTGTCTCGTCCTCTTGCATGCTGGTTGCTTCTCTGCAGGGCGATTCTGTTTAGGTGAACCCATTAAGACCTGGAACGCATCTGTGTTTTATACTTTAGCTGTTGGAAAACAGCAGATCTGCTAAAAAAAAATAATTGGCGCGCAAATGTGGAGGTGTGTGCCAATCTTTAAATATATATTCTTTCACAGCTAACATTTTTTCAAACAAATCTTTGCTTCTGGGGGGTCCCTGGAACAACATATTTTGATATGGCCGTCTGGCGGCCAAATTCATATCATTCTGTGGGTCCTTGACATGAAATATTTGAGTTTGAGAACCACTGATGTAGGAACAGGGTTTTCAGAAAACTGTCATGATTTACAACAGTGGTTCCCAAACGTTTTCATGCCAGGGACCCCCAAAGGGACCCCCCAGGGACCCCCAAATTGACATGCATTAGTCTACGGACCGCCATTTAATGGCATTTCTACCTACATTTATATTGTAAAATCAATGTAAATGTTTTACTCCGAGAGTGTACAAATGGAACCATACGGACCCGTTGGGGTCTGTTTGGTTCCATTTGTACACTCTCAGAGTTACAGACCCAGAAGGGTCCATTTGGTTACAAACTATCATTTAGCATGGGGACCCCCTGGAACTCCCTCAAGGACCCCTGGGGGGGTTCCCGGACCCCACTTTGGGAACCACTGATTTACAAGACCTGACGTGTCTTCTCTGCTACATGTTGGTTCTAATGGCTTACTGTACGTAAGCGTTGAGCTGGTTGTGTGTGGTTTACTCTGTGATTATGTGACGTTCATGCTGTGGAATCGACTGCTGTGTCCCTGAATCCTGCTGGATTTGGGGAAATCTACAAGGCTGGAACCGATCATCGATTGTTTTTATCAGGATACTGATCTTGTGCATAAAGGGACAAATATAATTATTATTGTGTGTGTGTGTGTGTGTGTGTGTGTGTGTGTGTGTGTGTGTGTGTGTGTGTGTGTGTGTGATGTCATAGGGGTCATTTAATCATTTTCAGTCTAGGGATTTTTTTTGGCTGAAATCTTATGTCTCTCTCTCTCTCTCTCTCTCTCTCTCTACCAGTCTTCCCGCTCCTCCTCCTCCTCCTGTCCTGAACAACAACAGCGGTAACGACAGCGCCCCCTGCAGCCTGTCGGACAGTAGCTTCGTGGCTAACCTCCCCAACGGCTACATGACGGAACTGGCCAATCAGAAACCCCCCCGGAGGCCCCTCCTCCCCGTGGCCACACCTCCACCTCGTCCCCCGCCTCCCCGGCCACCGAGAGGCGACAGGTACTGTTTTAACCCATTCTGGGCGGGAAAATAGCAGATCTACAAGCTCATAGCGTGGCACCGAGTGGCGCGCTCGAAAATTTGAAAATTACCCATTCTGGGCAGAAACCCCTTTTGGTGTTTCAAGCATTATGTTATACTTTAGCTATTGAAAAAATAGCAGATCTACAAGCTCATAGCGCGGCACCACATTTTCACGATTTTTTTAAATAATTCACCGACCTACAAGCTCGTACTCGGTGCCGCGTTGTCACACAAATAATTGTGATGAACGATTACATTTTTTTGCATTAAACGTCGGAAACGTCACAATTTCATATTTCAGTTTTCCTTTTAATGCTGAAGAGAGGCTTGTGTTCACTGTTAGTAAGAAAGCAACCATACCAATACTGTAGGTGGCATTCACGCCATAATGCTTTTAAAACTTTTTTTAATAACTCAAATTATAATTTCAACATAGATCTACAAGCTCATAGCGCGCCACCGAGTGGCACGCTACAAGCTTGTAGGTCTGCTATTTTTGGAAAAATCGAAGAACGACTGATATTTTTTTAATCTGATCTCAGGTCAGAACGGGTTAATCAGACCAGTGTGTGTCCAGTGGAAACCTCGTATGGATCTGATCTCAGGTGAATGGGTTCATTTTGTTAATCCACCTCCTCCCAATATCAGCGGGTGTACTGAAGTATGGTTCTGAATCCAACCCAAGGGTTCCTGCTAAATTGTCAATTGTTTGATCAAGTGTAACTAAGCAATACTTACTTCCGGTTTGGTCAGTCTTGATTTTTACATCCAGAACAAGCCCATACACCGTAAAGAACTCTTTGAGTTCATCCTCCTTTTCACTTTCAGTGTTCTTTTCGGTAGGGTCTGGGGTGTTAGTGGGCGTAGGGATGCCTCCGATAAACAGTCTGCTTCCCTTCTCTTTATCGATAATTGTATTCCATTCGGTAGCTTCAGAATCCTTCTGCCCGCGAGACAGGACTGCGGATAAGCGCCTGATGATGGAATCATTGATGGAGAGAAACGTGAAGCAGCTTGCCGTTTCCAAAATCATCGATTTACGTATACTGATTAAAAAGTTGTCGGAGATTTCATACGTTTCCTCTGGGTCATATAACCTTCTCTGGCCCAATACGTGTTGAGTAAGGAACACCTTGGTAATATAACCACGTTCATTGTCATACTCAAAGATGATCCTATCCCTGTTAGCTTCCATTTCTGTTATGCTATAGCGACTCCTCACCCAACGCCACAAAACATCATTCTTATTGGCTTCGTTTACACTTTTTACATTAATATTTCCGAGGATGTACAATGTCTTAACAGCAAGCTGATGGGCCTTGTCCACAAACGCATGAATTCCGTAAGGTTTATTACGGTAGTTTCCGTCTTTCATACTTTTTGGGTCAAATATTGCCAGTGGGAGCGATTTGTTCAAATTTTGATCAAACTGAACATTCCATGCAAAAAAGACGATCAGCTGTGGTCGATGGCGCGGCGGTCTGACGTCGGACGATATACCAATGATATCACTCAAGTTATTCAGATGCTTTGAATTTACCGGTAGTGCCATTTTTCAGTGCCAACAGCTTTGTTTGTCTGTCTGTCCGTCCGAGCACGGAATGTGCTGAGCTGATTGGCTGAGACAGAATATGATGATGTATGATGATCAGAGCGACGCTCGCTTCCCCTTCTCCTTCTCCTTCTCTATTAGATTTCAACACGAAGTTTCGGTCGAATCAAATATCTGCTCTTGAGCGCGTCGGCCGTAATCTTCTTCTTTTGTCTCCCAGTATTTGTCTCAGTTCGCAGCCAGCCGGAATCTGCTGCCGGCTCTGCCTTTAATTCCGAATTCCTGGTGATGTCAGTGATGATGTTATCTCTACGTATGAAGAAGACGTCACATTCTGTGCTCAGCCAATCAAATCATCACAAATGTCACACACACACGCACGGCTCCAACAAACTGCAGAGGCCAATGAGGCATCCATTTTCCCCTCTGTTTGTCTGTGACCCTTTTATGCCCATATATGGAGAGCCCTGTATGTGACACCTTCAAGAGCTTTGGAACGTCCACTTCATATTAGGGCATTAGACAGCTCCGTGGTGATGTCATAATATGAATATAAAGTGCTATCACGTTATCACTATAAGGACTCAGTTTGAAGTGAGTTTCCCCAGTAATCTTCAGGAACCAATCCCATTGAGAGCCTTCACTGAGCCACAGTGGTGAGCAAGATTTAACCAACCACGTGGAGCCATACTGGTGAGCAAGATTTTAACCAACCACGTTGAGCCATACTGGTGAGCAAGATTTAACCAACCACGTGGAGCCACAGTGGTGATGGTAAAAGATTCGTTCCGTCGGGTGGAGTCGGTAGGATCACTGAAGACCTCCTGCCAAGCTGTGGTTTCCGTGGGGAACCAGATCTACTCCTTCGGAGGGCTGGAGGGACATCGCCGTCTCACCTCAGTTATGATGGACGTGCACGTGTTGCACACGGACCAAGACTCTTTCTGCTGGGAGAAAGTGTCCCATGGCTGGTTCCCCACCTTTTTTGCCAAAAAGGACGAGTTCCCCTCTGAGCGCGTGTACCACACGGCTGTCCTCGTAGAAGATACCGTCTACGTGTTTGGAGGGAAAAAAACCGTTGAAAAGTCGGTGGGTTTCTGCAACCAGCTGTGGGGATTTGATGTCAAAACTCACCGATGGTTCAAGCCTCCGACTGTCGGGGACGGTCCAAAGGAGCTGATGGGTTTCCATTCCGCCTGCGTCCTGGAGAGGGTCATGTATGTCTACGGATTGTGGCATGAGTGGGAAGACGATTGGACGCCACACGCTGGCGTCTACAAGTTGGACACCAGCGCTAAACCAATGGAGTGGTCTAAAGTTGAAACGAAAGGCCTTCCGACACCTCTTTTAGAAGACCATTCTGCCACCATGATTGGGTCAAAGATGTATGTGTTCGGGGGCTGCCCGCAGGAAGAGGAATATGACAGCTGTTACAACGACGTCACAGTGTTCGACACGGAGAACAACACCTGGGAGAGAGGCGACGTGGAGGGAGTGTCCCTGAGGCCTGAAGGACGTTCGCTACATTCGGCCTTCGCCTACAACGGAGAGCTGTACATATTCGGCGGCCAGACTTACGTACCGAATCGCCTCTTCAACGATCTGTGGAAGTTCGACCCAGAGAGCAAGTCCTGGACCAAGCTCCCGGCAGAGGTCCCGCGCGGGAGAGAGGGGAAGGGCTGTTGCATGCTGGGAGCTCGTTTGATCCTCTTTGGATGCGTTAAGGGTGGTTTTAAGCCCGATGACAAACAGTCTTCATCATCACTCAAAGAGGGGGATGATGGTGAAGACCTGTATATCTTGGATTTTGAGGACGCCCGTGTTGATGACGCTATGCAAACCACTGGAGCAAGATCCTGTACAGTGCAGCAGACACAACTCATGGGAGGCCATTTCTTAATGGCCTTTTTTCGGCGAATCACTGGGTGATTAATGAACACGCTGCGGACTGCCAGGGATCTGCTGGCACCCAGGAATGAATAAAGAGGATGGTGCACAGAGGCGCGGCCTATAGGCTCCTGCGGGAGGTTTGCACATGCTCAGTGTAAACAGGAACTGCGATGATGGAGTGTTCCAGCAGAGGGTGCTATAGATAGAAAGAAACAGTTGAGAATTAAACAGCAGCCACCCTTCCCCTTTCGAATGTTTTGTATCAGCCACAGCACTTGCATGAACAGTATCCATGTTCCTTTGTCATTTCACAAAAATAAAAGTTTGACACAAAGAACATGGAAAATCCACAAAAGAAAATATACAAAAACATTAACATTTAGTGAATGTACTTGTCCTTTATCTTTCAGTCTGTTATACACAATAGGCAAAGTCATTGATTGATTTTTTTTAAATATTTTTTGTTTTTTCATGTCATATGAAAGCAGTCAATCATAGCTTCAAATTGACATATTGGTTGTTCAGTTTGACCCACCAGTTTTGGAGATATGGCTGAAATCAGAAATCAGCGAGTTGAGAAAACAGGCTTGAAAGGTTTCACTTCTGTGGACTCTAACATTACACCTAGCTACATGTTTAAGCATTTACTTCATATTTACATTTTCAAACTAGTGCTGAGTGCACTGTGCGCTCCAGTGGTGATGTCATAATATGAATATAAAGTGCTATCACGTTATCACTATAAGGACTCAGTTTGAAGTGAGTTTCCCCAGTAATCTTCAGGAACCAATCCCATTAAGAGCCTTCACTGAGCCACAGTGGTGAGCAAGATTTAACCAACCACGTGGAGCCATACTGGTGAGCAAGATTTAACCAACCACGTGGAGCCACAGTGGTGATGGTGAGAGATTCGTTCCGTCGGGTGGAGTCAGTAGGATCACTGAAGACCTCCTGCCAAGCTGTGGTTTCCGTGGGGAACCAGATCTACTCCTTCGGAGGGCTGGAGGGACATCGCCGTCTCACCTCAGGTATGATGGACGTGCACGTCTTGCACACGGACCAAGACTCTTTCCGCTGGGAGAAAGTGTCCCGTGGCTGGTTCCCCAAAAAGGACGAGTTCCCCTCTGAGCGCGTGTACCACACGGCTGTCCTCGTAGAAGATACCGTCTACGTGTTTGGAGGGAAAAAAACCGTTGAAAAGTCGGTGGGTTTCTGCAACCAGCTGTGGGGATTCGATGTCAAAACTCACCGATGGTTCAAGCCTCCGACTGTCGGGGACGGTCCAAAGGAGCTGATGGGTTTCCATTCCGCCTGCGTCCTGGAGAGGGCCATGTATGTCTACGGATTGTGGCATGAGTGGGAAGATGATTGGACGCCACACGCTGGCGTCTACAAGTTGGACACCAGCGCTAAACCAATGGAGTGGACTTCAATTGACACGAAAGGCCTTCCGACACCTCTTTTAGAAGACCATTCTGCCACCATGATTGGGTCAAAGATGTATGTGTTCGGGGGCTGCCCGCAGGAAGAGGAATATGACAGCTGTTACAACGACGTCACAGTGTTCGACACGGAGAACAACACCTGGCAGAGAGGCGACGTGGAGGGAGTGTCCCTGAGGCCTGAAGGACGTTCGCTACATTCGGCCTTCGCCTACAACGGAGAGCTGTACATATTCGGCGGCCAGACTTACGTACCGAATCGTCTCTTCAACGATCTGTGGAAGTTCGACCCAGAGAGCAAGTCCTGGACCAAGCTCCCGGCAGAGGTCCCGCGCGGGAGAGAGGGGAAGGGCTGTTGCATGCTGGGAGCTCGTTTGATCCTCTTTGGATGCGTTAAGGGTGGTTTTAAGCCCGATGACAAACAGTCTTCATCATCACTCAAAGAGGGGGATGATGGTGAAGACCTGTATATCTTGGATTTTGAGGACGCCCGTGTTGACGACGCTATGCAAACCACTGGAGCAAGATCCTGTACAGTGCAGCAGACACAACTCATGGGAGGCCATTTCTTAATGGCCTTTTTTCGGCGAATCACTGGGTGATTAATGAACACGCTGCGGACTGCCAGGGATCTGCTGGCACCCAGGAATGAATAAAGAGGATGGTGCACAGCGGCGCGGCCTATAGGCTCCTGCGGGAGGTTTGCACATGCTCAGTGTAAACAGGAACTGCGATGATGGAGTGTTCCAGCAGAGGTGCTATAGATAGAAAGCTCATAACTTGTGATGTAAATATAATGAGATCCAGAACAGTTTCAAACCTTCCCCCTTTCAAATGTTTTGTATCAGCCACAGCACTTGCATGAACAGTATCCATGTTCCTTTGTCATTTCACAAAAATAAAGGTTTGACACAAAGAACATGGAAAATCCACAAAAGAAAATAATATACAAAAACATTAACATTTAGTGAATGTACTTGTCCTTTATCTTTCAGTCTGTTATACACAATTATTTTTCCACAGTTATGAAATTGATATACTTTTTAAAATAAAACCAAAATCAACTTTGTACTATTCTCCTTTTGTGATATCCTTTTTAATTATTTCAGTTCAGTGTCAGCTACTCTCATGCACCTCTAGCACCCTCTGCTGGAACACTCCCATCATCGCAGTTCCTGTTTACACTGAGCAAACCTCCCGCAGGAGACCGGGCCGCGCCTCTGTGCACCATCCTCTTTATTTGTCCTAGCTGTGCACCAAGGGGCCAGCTAGGCACTCCAACGTTGAAGCGCTGGGCCCTAGTGGTAAGAGGAAGGACTGCAGGCGGACCCGTGGACTCATGACGAGGAAACCCCGTGCAGCTGAGCTTTGACATTGAGCGCTCGGTTGCACTTCCGCATTTGACCTCCACATTTTGGAGGTCAAAAAGGCGGAAATAGACGGTCCCTCCGGCGGCTTCAAAACGCCACTGAGCAACTTCCACTGACATGAATAGCGGAGGGGGCGGAGCTTCGCGCCAGTTCAGTCTCTATCCTTTTAATACTCCATGGCTGGCACCCAGGAAGCGCCACCACACATGCTGCTGAGGCAGCGAGGGAAACGGAACAACAGCCAAGATTATACCTTTAACCCATTCTGACCGGGCACCCATTTTGGTGTTGGCATCATGTTATGCTTTAGCTATTGAAAAATAGCAGATCTACAAGCTCATACGAGCTTGTAGGTCTGCTATTTTTGAAAAATTCGAAGAACGACTGACATTTTTAGAATCTGATCTCAGGTCAGAATGGGTTAATCAGACCAGTGTGTGTCCAGTGGAAACCTCGTATGAATCTGATCTCAGGTCAGAATGGGTTAACCCTTGCAGCCTCTTTATTGGCTTTTGTGTTTTTAGGTCCCTTTGGAAACTCAGTGAACACTAACATAATAAGATGTGGGACTAGTGTAGGAGTGTGAAACTCAGTGAACACTAACATAATAAGATGTGGGACTAGTGTAGGAGTGTGAAACTCAGTGAACACTAACATAATAAGATGTGGGACTAGTGTAGGAGTGTGAAACTCAGTGAACACTAACATAATAAGATGTGGGACTAGTGTAGGAGTGTGAAACTCAGTGAACACTAACATAATAAGATGTGGGACTAGTGTAGGAGTGTGCGTGGCTGCGTGCGTTTGTAAAAGTCCGGAATTCAACATTTGTGACCGTTTCTGACCGAGGCAAAGTCATTGATTGATTTAAAAAATATATTTTTTGTTTTTTTCATGTCATATGAAAGCAGTCAATCACAGCTTCAAATTGACATATTGGTTGTTCAGTTTGACCCACCAGTTTTAGGGGTATCGCACTGGCATGGTTCAAATCGTACCTAGAAAATAGGAGTTTCTCTGTCCAATTAGGCCAATTCTCCTCCCCCCCAGCCCCTCTCAGCTGCGGGGTACCCCAGGGGTCAATACTGGGCCCCCTCCTTTTTCTATTATATATGCTTCCCCTCGGTCCCATCCTGTCTAAACACAACATTTCCTTCCATTGCTATGCAGACGATATCCAACTCTATCTACCCCTCATACCCAACTCCCTCAATTCTTTTCAACCATTACTCAACTGCATACAGGACATCAAAACCTGGATGAACACTAATTTCCTCAACCTCAACGAAAATAAAACCGAAATAGTAATCTTCGACCCTCATTTGGCCCCTCCCCTCAGTACCCCGGATACCCTTACACCCAACATTCGCTCATCTGCTAAAAACCTTGGCATTATCTTTGACAGCTCCTTTAAATTTCACAAACACATCAGCTCCGTAGTCAAGACCAGCTTTTTCCAACTCCGTCTCCTGGCCAAAGTCAAACCATACCTCCCCCCACAACAACTAGAAACTGCAATCCATGCTTTTATTTCCTCAAGGTTAGACTACTGCAACTCACTATACATCGGTATCGAACAGTCTGCAATCAGACGACTGCAACTGGTCCAGAATGCTGCTGCTCGCCTTTTAACTGGCACAAAAAAGAGAGAACATATAACCCCCGTGCTGGCCTCCCTTCACTGGCTCCCGGTTTCTTTTAGAATTGATTTTAAAGTCCTTTTATTTACTTTTAAATGTTTAAATGGGCTGGCCCCCGAATACCTCTCCGGGCTCGTAAAACCATACACCCCGGCTAGAGCTCTGCGCTCTGCGGATCAAGCACTGCTAGAGGGCCGTATAACCAAAAAAAGCACCAGGGGCGCACGCTCTTTCGCGGCTGCAGCTCCCAGGCTCTGGAAGAGCTTGCCCCTTCATATTCGCTCTGCCTCCTCCATTGGTGTTTTTAAGACTCACCTTAAGACTCATCTGTTCTCCCTGGCTTTTAATCCCTCCTGAGTCCATTTCTGCTTTCATGCTTATATTTTTGTCATTTTTATTATTGTGTTTTCTCGTTTATATTCTGTGTTTCCTCCTGCCCTCTGTTTTTGCCACTGATGTACAGCACTTTGGTCAACCTTGGTTGTTTTAAAATGTGCTCTATAAATAAAGTTTGATTTGATTTGATTTGATTTGACCAGTTTTGGAGATATGGCTGAAATCAGAAATCAGCGAGTTGAGAAAACGGGCTTGAAAGGTTCACTTCTTACACCTAGCTACATATTTAAGCATTCACTTCATATTTACATTTTCAAACTAGTGCTGAGTGCACTGTGCGCTCCAGCCAGGGAAACTAGTGCTGCTGGCCCTCCAGTGGTCATCCTGTGGCCCTGCAGGACATCCATCAATTCATCAAAGCATTACGAATATACACAACTATATAGTCAAAACAGGAAATCATCTTAAAGGAGGTAAAAAGGGAAAAGAAACATATACAGTGAGGGGGGGGGGGGGGGGGGGATTCCGATTTTACGGGGGCCAGTTTCGAATTGCAGCCGTCTGTAGGTGCCCTTTGAGAGCAGTTTTGAAGGAGTCAAGGGACTCGCATGTCTTAATGACTGTTGGTAGAGCGTTCCCCATTTTGAGTGCCGCGCTACGAGCTTGTAGGTCTGCTATTTTTGAAAAGTCTTGAAAATGTGGCACAAATCTTTGAATATATAATCTTTCAGAGCGAACGTTTTTAACTCAACTCTTTGCTTCTGCGGGCCCTGGAGGGGGTCCCTGGAGGGGGTCCCTGGAGGAGGTCCCTGGAGGGGGTCCCTGGAACAACATATTTTAACTCAACTCTTTGCTTCTGCGGGCGGGAGGGGGTCCCTGGAACAACATATTTTCATTAACTCAACTCTTTGCTTCTGCGGGCGGGAGGGGGTCCCTGGAGGGGGTCCCTGGAGGGGGTCCCTGGAACAACATGTTTTCAGATGGGGGTCAGAGGCTAAATACAGATAATTTTTGGGGGTCCTCGATATGGAAATGTTTCAGAACCACTGACACAGAAACACGAGACAAATTATCCCCCCCGGCATGTTTCTGTTGCGCTCCATCCTGGGATCATGGGCTAGACTGCATAATCCCCACCAACTGGTGTCGTCCAGTTAACAGTTTTTGTATTGAGTTGTACTTGAAATGTACTGTAATTCTGCAAACTGTTAATCAATCAATCAATCAATCAATGATGTGTCCTCTCTTGCAGGCAGCCAGCTCTGAGGTCCCATCTCCTCCTCTGGGTCCGCCTCGCACACACACACACACACACCCACCCACCAATAAGACGCCTGTCCGCCTCGCACACACACACACACCCACCCATCCACCAATAAGACGCCTGGGGGCGAGATCACCTGCACGCATCCACCTCGTTGACGGGAGACTCCTGAAGAGGTGAGCTCCATATATGGAGATCTAAGGGTGGTGGCTGGGGCACGGCTGCACAAATAACTTTGGGGCGGGCCCGTCTAGAGTTTAAATGGACAGGTATCAGTCAACAGGCCCGTCTAGAGTTTAAATGGACAGGTATCAGTCAACAGGCCCGTCTAGAGTTTAAATGGACAGGTATCAGTCAACAGGCCCGTCTAGAGTTTAAATGGACAGTTATCAGTCAACAGGCCCGTCTAGAGTTTAAATGGACAGGTATCAGTCAACAGGCCCGTCTAGAGTTTAAATGGACAGTTATCAGTAAACTGGCCCGTCTAGAGTTTAATCCTTTTTGTATTTATTTTTTTTTCTTTTAAAGGAAAATAATGGCTGGTATCCTGGAAGGACAGCGGTACAGGGTGGGAGAGGTTCAGATGTGATCAGGTGTGTAGGGGTGACCCTGCCTTTGGGAGATGGGTTAGTTAGGCTGACCCTACAACTCCCTCAGGCACGCCCGGAAGGTCCCCTTCCGCGCGTGTGATGATCGGACTTCACTGTCTGGTTTCCACGCGGCCCTTTTACACCTGCCATCTCGTCTGGAAGTCCCCTGGTTGTCCACGCGGCCCCTACTTACACCTGCCATCTCGTCTGGAAGTCCCTTGAGGTAAGACATGATCCAGGCTACTAAAATTTATTCCAGCTATTTTTGAGGCCGTTCTCACAATCTGTTGGGTGTTATTTTCCCTTTATGTTCAGGTTTCCGTACCAGCTAATGATGGAGAAGGAGATAATTGACTCAATAAATGCACTGTAGAACAGTTTCATTAGAGATTTGTCAACCTGAAATTTGGCGAGCCTCCTCAAACAAAAGAGGCGTTGTTGGCCTTTCTTAAACAGCAAATCACAGTTTACATCGAATTTCAGCTTGCTATCAAATGCAGTGCCTAAGTATTTGTAGCTGGTCACCAGCTACAACTTGCTCACCAATGGACAACACTGCTCTGGGGGGGATCTCCTATAATAATAATAATATCTGGGACAAGTGGCATTTCTTCCTCAGCCTAGTGGGAATATGCATGCACAGTTTAACCGCAATCGGACGCTGCGTTGAGTAGTTGTCGCGATTTGTACAAAACGGGTACAAAGCGGGCTACACCTGAAAAGTTTAGAAGCCAATCGTAGCCAATGAGGGTGGATTATGAGAAATCAAACAAACCCATATTGATCACATGACTATGGAGAGCATGTGTACCGATTTGCGTAAACATTTCACGGGAATCACAAGATGTGTTCATGATTTGCAGCATTTTGTTTGAAACTGAGCACTTTGGACTTTGGAAACCAATCTTAGCCAATCAGGATGTAGTCTGAGAAATCTGAAAGACCTGTTTCGTTGAATGGCTCTAGAGGGACTGTGTACCAATTTGCATGATGTTTGGACAAAATCTGTAGGTGTACTGTCCAAAAACTTGTTTTGCACAAAGCGGCCTCCTGGTGGCGCTATAACAGGCCGTTCTGGAAATTTTAGGGCAGAGGTTCATCGTTGGCATCCAGGGGAAATTTGGCATCGACCGGGTTAACGGTGCCGGAGATTAGCTGTTCACAGACGGACGGACGGAGTGCAAAACATACTCTCTCCCCACGCCTTCGGCCTGGTGGAGATCTACTAAAAGCTTGTAGATCGGCTATTTTTGCTACGACAGTAATATGCAACGTGGCCCTCTGGAGTGAGTGTGGAACTATAGTGGCCCTCTGGAGTGAGTGTGGAACTATAGTGGCCCTCTGGAGTGAGTGTGGAACTATAGTGGCCCTCTGGAGTGAGTGTGGAACTATAGTGGCCCTCTGGAGTGAGTGTGGAACTATTGTGGGCCTCTGGAGTGAGTGTGGAACTATAGTGGGCCTCTGGAGTGAGTGAGTGTGGAACTATAGTGGCCCTCTGGAGTGAGTGTGGAACTATAGTGGCCCTCTGGAGTGAGTGTGGAACTATTGTGGGCCTCTGGAGTGAGTGTGGAACTATTGTGGCCCTCTGGAGTGAGTGTGGAACTATAGTGGCCCTCTGGAGTGAGTGTGGAACTATAGTGGCCCTCTGGAGTGAGTTTGGAACTATAGTGGCCCTCTGGAGTGAGTGTGGAACTATAGTGGCCCTTTGGAGTGAGTGTGGAACTATAGTGGCCCTCTGGAGTGAGTGTGGAACTATAGTGGCCCTCTGGAGTGAGTGAGTGTGGAACTATAGTGGTCCTCTGGAGTGAGTGTGGAACTACAGTGGCCCTCTGGAGTGAGTGTGGAACTATAGTGGCCCTCTGGAGTGAGTGTGGAACTACAGTGGCCCTCTGGAGTGAGTGTGGAACTACAGTGGCCCTCTGGAGTGAGTGCGGAACTATAGTGGCCCTCTGGAGTGAGTGTGGAACTATAGTGGCCCTCTGGAGTGAGTGTGGAACTACAGTTGCCCTCTCGTGTGAGTGTGGAACTATAGTGGCCCTCTGGAGTGAGTGTGGAACTATAGTGGCCCTCTGGAGTGAGTGTGGAACTATAGTGGCCCTCTGGAGTGAGTGTGGAACTATAGTGGCCCTCTGGAGTGAGTGTGGAACTATAGTGGCCCTCTGGAGTGATTGTTGAACTTAAGTGGCCCTCTGGAGTGAGTGAATGAGTGTGGAACTATAGTGGCCCTCTGGAGTGAGTGTGGAACTATAGTGGCCCCCTGCTTAGGCGTCTGGGAGAAATGCGAAGACCTGCGCGAAATGTCGGGGGGGAATAATACTTAATTAATACTTACTTTTGCCTTCCCTTTCCTACAAATATTATGCCAGCTTCTCATCTCCAATGAGTAAGAAATTGACATGCAGCCCAATTCAGCAGCTTAACAGTGTGAATGCAGAGATTGTGGTCCTCCACATTGTGTTATTGTATTTGTTGTAAGGAAGCTATATGTAGTTAACATGACATGAGTCATGTCAAGCAAGCTGTCACAGGAGGAGTCTCTGGGGCTGACACCCTCTCCTCTCCTCTCCTCTCCTCTCCTCTCCTCTCCTCTGCTCTCCCCTGTAGGCCAGAGGTACCACTGGTGGTACTTGAGCACCTTCTGGTGGTACACAGAGGAGTCACACCTAGCTGTTAATTGAAGATTTGAGGACGGATTAATCGCATTATAAATATCATCAGTTGTGCTGATTAGTGATTAGACTGAGTTTAGTCAGAGCAGCAGGATTATTGTCTTCTAGGAATTCAAAAAATGAAAATAGCCGATCTACAAGCTCACAATGCGTCGCATCACGACGCATTGTGAGCTTGTAGATTGGCTATTTTCAATAGGCTGAAATGTATATAGGGCTGAAGTGGTTAATGTATGTTTTGTAGTAATAATAATAATAATAATACAATCTACAAAGTAACTATAGTAGCTAAAGCTGTCAGATAAATATAGTGGAGTTACTGTAGTCTGTAGTAGTAAAAGTAAATCTTAAATATCTCAAAACTGTACTTAGTTACTTTGAGTGTTTAGCTGCCTGTGTACGCTGTTTTAAAAGCAGACCTGTACATATCCATAAATATTCATAAATATGCCTTTATGAATAAATACGTTTATATCCATGCCTACAAGCTCGTAGCACGGCACTGAGTGCCGCGCTACGAGCTTGTAGGTCTTCTATTTTTGAAAAGTCATGAAAATGTGGCACAAATCTTTGAATATATAATCTTTCAGAGCGAACGTTTTTAACTCAACTCTTTGCTTCTGCGGGCGGGAGGGGGTCCCTGGAGGAGGTCCCTGGAGGGGGTCCCTGGAACAACATATTTAACTCAACTCTTTACTTCTGCGGGCGGGAGGGGGTCCCTGGAGGGGGTCCCTGGAACAACATATTTTCAGATGGGGGTCAGAGGCTAAATACAGATATTTTTTGGGGGTCCTCGATATGGAAATGTTTCAGAACCACTGACACAGAAACACGAGACAAATTATCCCCCCCGGCATGTTTCTGTTGCGCTCCATCCTGGGATCATGGGCTAGGCTGTCTCAGGACCGTACTCACGCCATCCGCTGGCCTAGACGGCATGTTTGAGCGTAGAGTCTGTGAAGACGAAACGGAAGTGGCGAGTAGGAGGCTCCACTTCCGCCTCATAGTTTAGTCATTATGACGGCTCTGTTGCTCCAGACTGTATGATGAAGCATTTATAGTTCAGTCATTATGAGCTCCTCTGTTGCTCCAGACTGTATGATGTAGCATTTATAGTTCAGTCATTATGAGCTCCTCTGTTGCTCCAGACTGTATGATGAAGCATTTATAGTTCAGTCATTATGAGCTCCTCTGTTGCTCCAGACTGTATGATGTAGCATTTATAGTTAACCCTAACCCTAACATATTGAATGGAATTGATGAACACATTGACGGCTTCCTTTCCTGGCCTTTCCGAGAGGTGTAGTTCCATTCCAGACTATAGCTTTGTTTGTTTTCAGTCTCGCCAGTCGCTACGAGCTGGAATACAATTATGGATATACCAAACGAAGGATTCCTAGAAGTACTTGAAGAAACCTGTCCCTGGGGGTCCCCAGGGGGGGTCCCTGGGGGTCCCTTTCACATTTCATTGTTAAAAAAATAAGAATCCTTATATTAGCCAGAAATGTAAGACATTCAAGTCTAAAAGTTAAACACATTGGACCATTGTGGTCCTACTGCATGTATTCAATTCATCAGTGTTGTGGTTTATTAATACAACATGATCACAACTAAATGAAAATCAAGATCAGATCTAACAATGCCATGGAAAAAATAATAATCATGAATGAAAAACATGTTTCTTTTTTTTTCTTTTTTTCTTTCCTGGATTGGAATTGTATGACATTCTCCAAATCTTCCTGCCAGATGGAAAACGGTGTTAAGTCAAAGCAATAAGAAGCAAAGTCTTTTTAAATTGGACTGTGAGAGATCTCTTCTCCATCTTGACACACGATAGTGATGACTTGTGCAGACCTGGGGGGGGGGGGGGGGGGGGGGAGGGGGGTTACTGTGTCCGCCTTATCGATGGCTCCGTTCAGCTCACGGAAAGTTAACCCATTCTAATCGGGAACCCCTTTTGGTGTTAGCATTACGTTATGCTTTAGCTATTGAAAAATAGCTAAATCTCGATTTTTCAATACCAGACCTACAAGCTCGTAGCGCGCCCCCGAGTGGCGCGCTACGAGCTTGTAGGTCTGGTATTTTTGAAAAATCGAAGAACGACTGACATAGGGCCGATTCATACTCCTATTTTAGAGCCGAATAAAAGTCCGTTCGGCTCTGTAGAGCCTACAATGTGACGTAATTTAATTGGCTCTGTAGAGCCTACAATGTGACGTCATTTAATTGGCTCTGTAGAGCCTACAATGTGACGTCATTTAATTGGCTCTGTAGAGCCTACAATGTGACGTCATTTAATTGGCTCTGTAGAGCCTACAATGTGACGTCATTTAATTGGCTCTGTAGAGCCTACAATGTGACGTCATTTGAGGTTCGGGGGGGGGGGGAACCATCCTAAAGTCGGCTCTTCGGTGCTACTGACATTTTCTGACGAGCCGAAATCATTTCGGCACTACAGCGCCGAAACAGCGGTAAAATAGGAGTATGAATCGGCCCTTAGATTTTTTTAAATCTGATCTCAGGTCAGAATGGGTTAAAGTGTAAAGTGGCCTCTTACACCGATCCATCTAGCGTCTACTTACTGTATATTGGTACTTGGTATTGATCAGTGGTGGAAAATAACGAAGTACAATTACTTCGTTACTGTACTTAAGTACAAGTTTGGAGAATTTGTACTTTTATTGACTACTTTTCTTTTGCTGCATTTTTACTTTTACTTCGTTACATTTACAAGGAAAAAATCGTACTTTTAATGCGCTATATTTAAAATCGGACACCTCGTTACTCGCTACAAATTAAATAATAAAATCTTATATTTGTCTTACTGGAGGAATGCGCAGTTGAGAATTGAACAGGGCTGCTCCACTCTCAGATAATAGGGGGCGGAGTTGTGTTCTGCTGCCTGGCCTGCTTTGAAGACGGCAAGACGCACACACTGTGTTGTTTTGTCACACGCATTCAACATGGATGCATTAAACATGCCTTAATATTTAGCGGAAAACCAACCAATAAGTCCCTATCCGACACAAATTAACTAATCTTTCTCAGCCGTCACTGGAGCGCGCATCTAGCTACTGCATGATGATCATGCACGCTGACAGACAGCAGACACTGTCCCAACTCCTAACACAAACACTGAGGGAACTTGTTGTTGTACACACATAATGTGCCACGAAAAATAGCTTCCAATAGCTTAGTTGGTTATTATCGCTTCGAGGAGGTACGTGTCCATAATATCGCCACGAACGGCCAACAAAAGACATCTCTCTTCCACAGTGAAGCCTAATTTATTCTTCGCCGTACAAAGTGTTCCGTGCTGAAAATAGCTGATATACAAGCTCACAACTCGTCGCGTCCGGACACGTTGTGAGCTTGTAGATCAGCCAACCCCAGCATGCGGAGATGCAGGCTCTGAGAACGTTCAGAAACTTTTGCCTTCACAATAAAAGCATGCAAAAGCCCATATAGAGAAGGAAAAATAATTCGGTGGCATTTCACATTGCAAAAGAGCAATTTTTGTAAAATGTAAAAAATATATAAAAATTAAAGCAAAAAAATAACGAAAAATAACTATAATAGTTCATTTTTCAAAATTTGGAATGATGAACTATGAACGGAACTAGTTC